>NC_087166.1:20408765-20426265 GCF_035594125.1 Scylla paramamosain | reverse complement strand
GTGTGGAGGAAGAGAGTTGTCTTTAGAGGGCAGGCTGTGACTGCTCCCTTGTGTTAAGAGACACCAGCCTCTGTGTTTCCATCTAGGGAGAGGACCATAAATGTCCCTAGGTCGGATTGCCTTTCTGTCAACGATCCTAAGTGTCTTGACACCCCCCTCAACTTTTTCTTCATTTTCTGCAACATTCGCGGTCTAAGAAATAATTTTCAATCTATAGAACACCACCTCTCCTCTTCTAAACCTAATCTTTTTTTCCTCACTGAAACTCAGGTGTTTGAGGCAACTGACAGTAGCCCCTTTTCTGTTCCCTCCTACTTTCTTTATCTTCATTTTCGATCCAAAGCTGGATGCTGCGTTTATGAGCGCAATGACTTAACCTGCTCTCGTGCCCACGCTCTTGAATCTTCCGAGTTTTCCGCCATCTGGCTACAGCGTCACTCTCAAACTAAATTTATCTGTGTTGTATACCTCTCACCTAACTCCTCTGACTATAAGAAATTCTTTGACTACTTAACTTCCAAAGTGGAGCACATTCTGACCCTCTTCCCTTTTGCAGAGATCTCCATTCTTCGAGACTTCAATGTTCACGACCAGCTTTGGCTTTGCTCTCCCTTCACTGACAATCCTGATGAACTAGCCTACAACTTTTCTATCCTCCACGACCTAGAGCAATTGGTGCAACACCCTACTCGTATTCCTGATCGTCTTGGAGATACGCCCAACATTCTTGACCTTTTCCTGACCTCTAATCCTTCTGCTTATGCTGTCACTCTTTCTTCTCCGTTGGGCTCCTCCGATCACAATTTCATATCTCTATCTTGTCCTATCGCTCCAATCACTCCTCAGGATCCCCCTAAGCGAAGGTGCCTCTGGCGTTTTGCCTCTGCTAGTTGGGGGGACCTGAGGAGGTATTTTGCTGATTTTCCTTGGAATGACTACTGCTTCCGTGTCAGAGACCCGTCTTTGTGTGCTGAGCGCATAACAGAGGTGATAGAGTCTGGCATGGACGTGTACATTCCTCACTCTTTTTCTCGTCCTAAACCTTCTAAACCTTGGTTTAACACAGCTTGTTCTCGTACTATACATGATAGAGAGGTGGCCCACAAGAGGTACTTAAGCCTTCCATCACCAGAATCTTATGCACTTTATATTTCTGCCCCGAACCATGCCAAGTCTGTTCTCGAACTAGCCAAAAATTCCTTCATTAACAGAAAATGTCAAAACCTTTCGAGATCTAACTCCCCTCGTGACTTCTGGCATCTAGCCAAAAATATCACCAATAACTTTGCTTCTTCTTCTTTCCCTCCTCTATTTCAACCAGATGGCACCACTGCTATCACATATATTTCTAAAGCTGAACTCTTTGCTCAAACCTTTGCTAAAAACTCTACCTTGGACGATTCTGTGCTTGTTCCTCCCTCTCCTCCACCCTCTGAGTACTTCATGCCACCTATAAAAATTCTTCGCAATGATGTTTTCCATGCCCTCGCTGGCCTAAACCCTCGGAAGGCTTATGGACCTGATGGGGTCCCTCCTATTGTTCTCCGAAACTGTGCCTCCGTGCTTGCACCTTGCCAAGTCAAACTCTTTCAGCTCTGTCTGTCAACATCTACCTTTCCTTCTTGCTGGAAGTTTGCCTACATTCAACCTGTTCCTAAAAAGGGTGACCGTTCTAATTCCTCAAACTACCGTCCTCTTGCTTTAATTTCCTGCCTATCTAAAGTTTTTGAGTCTATCCTCAACAGCAAGATTCTTAAACATCTATCACTTCACAACCTTCTATCTGATCGCCAGTATGGGTTCCGTCAAGGCCGCTCTACTGGTGATCTTCTGGCTTTCCTTACTGAGTCTTGGTCATCCTCTTTTAGAAATTTTGGTGAAACTTTTGCTGTTGCCTTGTATATATCAAAAGCTTTTGATAGTCTGGCACAAAGCTTTGATTTCCAAACTACTCTCCTACGGCTTCTATCCTTCTCTCTGTAACTTCATCTCAAGTTTCCTTTCTGACCGTTCTATTGCTGCTGTGGTAGACGGTCACTGTTCTTCTCCTAAATCTATTAACAGTGGTGTTCTTCAGGGTTCTCTCCTGTCACCCACTCTCTTCTTATTATTCATTAATGATCTTCGAAACCAAACTTTTTGTCCTATCCACTCCTACGCTGATGATACCACCCTGCACTTTTTCCACGTCTTTTCATAGACGTCCAACCCTTCAGGAGGTAAACATATCACACAGGGAAGCCACAGAACGCCTGACTTCTGATATTTCTAAAATTTCTGATTGGGGCAGAGCAAACTTGGTATTGTTCAATGCCTCAAAAACTGAATTCCTCCATCTATCAACTCGACACAACCTTCCAGACAACTATCCCCTCTTCTTAATGACACTCAACTGTCCCCCTCTTCTACACTGAACATCCTCGGTCTGTCCTTTACTTATAATCTGAACTGGAAACTTCACATCTCATCTCTAGCTAAAACAGCTTCTATGAAGTTAGGTGTTCTGAGAGGTCTCCGCCAGTTTTTCTCACCCCCCAGCTGCTAACTCTGTACAAGGGCCTTATCCGTCCATGTATGGAGTATTCTTCACATGTCTGGGGGGGTTCCACTCGTACTGCTCTTCTAGACATGGTGGAATCAAAAGCTTTTCGTCTCCTCAACTCCTCTCCTCTAACTGGCTGTCTTCAGCCCTTCCCTCACCGCCGCAATGTTGCATCTCTAGCTGTCTTCTATCGCTATTTTCATGCTAACTTCTCTTCTGATCTTGCTAACTGCATGCCTCCCCTCCTTCCGCGGCCTCGCTGCACAAGACTTTCTTCTTTCTTTCACTCCTATTCTGTCCACCTCTCTAACGCAAGAGTTAACAAGTATTCTCAATCATTCATCCCTTTCTCTGGTAAACTCTGGAACTCCCTGCCTGCTTCTGTATTTCCACCTTCCTATGACTTGAATTCCTTCAAGAGGGAGGTTTCAAGACACTTATCCATCAATTTTTGACCACTGCTTTGACCCTTTTATGGGACTGGCATTTCAGTGGGCATTTTTTTTTTATTAGATTTTTGTTGCCCTTGGCCAGTGTCCTTCCTACATAAAAAAAAAAAAAAAAATATATATATATATATATATATATATATATATATATATATATATATATATATATATATATATATATATATATATATATATATATATATATATATATATATATATATATAACCAACTCTCGGGAATCGAGAGGTATATACTGAAAGGGAAGGTACATTTAATGTCACCATAGCGGATGCAACCCTATAATGGAAAGCTTTAGGGAAATTCGGCCGAGAAATATATAGTTGAGAATTTGAATCGCCAAAGATTGACAAACAAGAGACTGATTCAGGAAAACGATGGACTCGATATCAGCACCTCAACAATAAGAACTGGCGACGAAAGTCCCTTTGAAAGTCACCAGCATCCATCAGTAAGTTAGGGATTGGGGAAGAGCGGAACGCACCAGATGCCAGGCGGATACCAGCGTGTGCACCAAATCCAACACACGAAACCGAGCCTCGGTAGCAGACGAATAAATTTCACATTCGTACTCCAATTTCGAAAGAATGAGAGTTCGGTGCAAGGCCAGGAGGATCAACGCCCAAAGAAGTATGAGCCAAAACTATTAGAAGTGAAAGCGCCTTCATACAAGCTGTCTTATTAAAACAAAGCTGGGGTACCCAAGTCAGGCAACTGTCATATAGAAGTCCCATGAAAGGATTTTCGTCCATACAAGAGATTCTTCTATCATATAGGTACATGTATGGATCAGGATGAACACCACGAAGGCGGCAAAAATACATGGTACATGTATGGATCAGGATGAACACCACGAAGGCGGCAAAAATACATGGTAACAATCTTTGAAGCCGAGAAACAAAATCCACCTGCAGCTTCCTTTCAATCAATGGCATCCGCGCCGCAGGAAAGGAGATAGACAAGTCATCGACATATAAGCTAACACGTACACCTTCCGGAAGTACACCAATGATACGGTTTACAGCTACAGCGAAAAGGTGTGACACTAAGTGTACTTCCTTATGGCAAAACGGAGATAAAAGCTGTTGTATAAAAATAGGAAGTCGGCCACGGAGACCAAACTCGAACAGATTAATTAAAATGCCATGACGCCAGGCTGTCATAAGCTTTCTCTGAATAAAAAGAAAAAAAAAGACTGTGACATGGTGATGTTAATTAGCAAATGCCTCATAAATGGAAGATTCCAGAGACAATAAAGCATCAGTCGTAGACCACATTTTCCTAAAACCATACTGAACAAAGACACAAGTAACTGCCTCTTTCGAAATAACACATAAGCCTAACATTCACCATCTTTTTCAGCTTACTAATGCATGAAGTAAAAAAAAATGGGCAATAATTGGTCGTTAGCCGATGATCCTTTTTAGGCTTTGGAATGGGGATAACTACAACCACACCCCAAGAAGATGGAAAATCACCGGTATTTCAAATAAAGTTATAGAGGTCAAGTAAAAAGATAAAAGCTTCATCGGACATGTGGCACAATGAAGGATATGGGGTGTCATTGGGACCCTGGGAAAAATCATAGCACTGGAACAAAGCGTAGCTCAGAGGGACGTTATAAGACTCTCCACCACGGGAGGCAAAATTGACGGCAGCAGATTCCTAATGTCGACGATGAAGTGCCATAGGTACAGTTCCATCCTTTCTGGAGACAATAGCAAACAGATTGACAACTGTCTTAGGGTCAGCCACCGTCCCCCCATCATTGGATAAAACAGGTGGGGGAGGTGCAGAATACCTCACAGATATTTTGCGGACTCAGTTGAAGAGCTCGGTGAGTGGAGTGCGTAATGTGGTGGAAGAGATATAATTCTTCCAAGAATCCTGCCGAGCAATCTATAAGGTGCGCCGGGCACCGGCACGCGCTTGTCGAAAAGCTTCAAAGCAGTGGATGTCCCCACGATTTCATCGAAGGCGAGAAAAGGCAGCACGCTTTTCTCGAATGACAGCTGTGCAATCTGCATTCCACCAGTGAACAGGACATTTAGGAAACAAGCCAGAGGTCTTTGGGACTGAAGAGGAGCGGAGTGCAAGACATCGGTAAAGTATGTTACTGCCTCTTCACAATTTCCATCTCATTTACTGAGAAAGCAGGAGTGCTGAGTTCCGTGAATATGTGCCATTCCAACTTGTCTAGACGTCATCAGGAAGGACGTGATTGTGGTGCACAATCAGTTGACTCTAATAGAATTGGGAATTGATTGCTTCCATATAAATCTGGTAAAACACTCCAATTAAAATTCAAAAAAAGAATTAGAGGTACAGAGAGAAAGATTTATTGCTGTAAAAGTATCGGTTTGACTCTGGAAATAGGTTATGTTTCCAGAGTTTAAGATCTCTAATAAGAACATAAGAAATGAGAGAATATGCAATAAGCCATCAGGCCTACACGCGGCAGTCCCTGTATGAATCATACCTACGTATTTCCACCTATCATCCCCATCCATAAATCTGTCAAATTTGTTCTTAAAGCTCACTAATGACAGCACTAACAACCTGATTACTGAGTCCGTCCCATTGATCTACCACTTTATTTGAAAACCAGTTTCTTTCTATCTCTTTTTTTAAACATAAATTTTCAAGCTTGAACCCATTATTTCTTGTTCTATCCTGGTTACTGATCCTAAGGATTTTACTTACATCCCCCTTGTTATTCCCCTTATACCACTTAAAGGTCCCCTCTTAACCTACGTCTCTCTAAAGCATACAAATTTAACAGCTTCAATCTCGCTTCGTAAGGAATACTCCTCTTCCCCTGTATGGGAAGAAGCAGTAGGCACCTGCCGAAACAATAATTATTCCCAGTGAGGTCTAAAGCACTGGATCAGCGGGTGCTGTGGACTTATTAAACCCAGCTGTGACCTCAGTGAACGTTTCCCTATGTCTCACAACACAAGGTGGGCAGTCACAGCTAGTCCTCTAAAGACAACTCTCTTCCTCCACACAAAACTACAAACACCCTTCACTCAAAAAAAAAAAAAAAAATCAAAATTATCATGAGTCCCCATCTCGGGAGGGGACCACAAATGTCCCCAGGTCGGACTGGCCTTCTGACAACGACCCTAAGTACCTTGACACCCCCCCTCATTAACTTCTAAGATCTAATTTTCAATCTGTAGAACACCATCTCTCATCTTTTAAACCTTATCTTTTTTTCCTCACTGAAACTCAGGTGTCTGAAGCAACTGACAATAGCCCCTTTCTTTCTCTATCCTCATTTCCAGTCTAAAGCTGGATGTAACGTTCATGTGCGCAACAACTTAACTTGAATGGATAGGACTTCTTGTCCTATCCACTCCTACGCTGATGATACCAACCTGCACTTTTCCGCGTCTTTTCATAGACGTCCAACCCTTCAGGAAGTAAACATTTCACGCAGGGAAGCCACAGAACGCCTGACATTTGATCTTTCTAAAATTTCTGATTGGGGCAGAGCAAACCTGGTATTGTTCAATGCCTCAAAAACTCAGTTCCTCCATCTATCAACTCGACACAACCTTAATTAAAGACAACTATCCCTTCTTCTTCAATGACACTCAAGTGTCCCCCTCTTCTACACTGAACATACTCGGTCTGTCCTTTACTTGTAATCTGAACTGGAAACTTCACGTCTCATCTCTAGCTAAAACAGCTTCTATGAAGTTAGGTGCTCTGAGACGTCTCCGCCAGTTTTTCTCATCCCTCCAGCTGCTAACTTTGTACAAGGCCCTTATTCATCCATGTATGGAGTATGTATGCTTCACATGTCTGGGGGTGTTCCACTCATACCGCTCTTCTAGACCGGGTGGAATCAAAAGCTTTTCGTCTCATCAATTCCTCTCCTCTAACTGACTGTCTTCAGCCTCTCTCTCATCGCCGCAGTGTTGCATCTCTAGCTGTCTTCTACCGCTATTTTCATGCTAACTGCTCTCCTGATCTTACTAAGTGCATGCTTCCCCTCCTCCCGGGGCCTTGCTGCACAAGACTTTCTTCTTTCTCTCACCCCTATTCTGTCCGCCTCTCTAATGCAAGAGTTAATCAGTATTCTCAATCATTCATCCCTTTCTTTGGTAAACTCTGAAACTCCCTGGCTGCTTCTGTATTTCCATCTTCCTATGATTTGAATTTCTTCAAGAGGTGGGTTTCAAGGCACTTACCCTTTAATTTTTTACTACCGCTTTGGATCTTTTTTTGGGACTGGCATCTCAGTGGGTTTTTTTTTTTCTTATTGGATTTTTTTTTTGCCCTTGGCCAGTGTCCCTCCAACATAAAAAAAAAAAAAATCCTTTAAGTCATTCTCCTTTGTACTAATTCTAATAGACCTATATCCTTTCTGCAATATGGGGATCAGAACTGCACAGCGTAACCTAGACGAGGTCTGACCAGTTTATAATACAACTTTAATATTACTTCGGGGTTTCTACTTTTAAAACTCCTAAAAATGAATCCTTATATCCTATTTGCCCTGTTTCTGGCCTTTATGCATTGCTTTCTTAGACGGAGTTCAGAGCCAACTATAACTCCTAAGTCTTTTTCGTACCCTGAATGTACCAGAGTTTCATTGTTTATTGTGTACCTACTGTGTGGGTTTCCTCTACCTACGCTAAGTACTTTGCATTTGTTGATATAAAACAGCATTTGCCATGTCTGTCTGTCTTCGATTCTGACCTAATTAATATACCTATCTTCGTGTGATCCGCAAACGTACTAACATCACTACTAATTCCACCATCCAAGTCAGTGATATATATTACAAACAACAATGGCTCTAATACTGATCCCTGTGGCATCCCACTAATTGCTTGACCCTACTCGGATTTAGAGCCATTTATTACAATTCTCTGTCGCCTGTCGCTTGGCCATGACCTTATCCAATCTAACACCCTGCCATCTATCCCGTGCGCCCTAATCTTTCTCAGCAGCGTCTAATGGGGTACCTTTTCAAATGATTTACTAAAGTCCAAATATAGGATGTCATAGGTATCACCATTATCTGCCGCCTCGTAAACCTTATTGTAAAAACTCGATAAAAGAAGAAAAACTCGATTGTAAATCCTCGATAAAAGAAGCAAGTAAAAGACCACGAGAGTTGACAGCGTCATTGTCCCACAAAGGATGGCGATCATTAAAGTCTTCCAATAATAGAAAAAGAGAAGGAAGAGTATTTACAAGGTTACGTTCCTTTCAATAGGAGCATTTGGAGGCAGATATAGGCTGAATAATATATAAAAACCGATTTATAAAAATCTTAGCAGCAACAACCTGCAGTGGCGAGTGAATCTGCAGATTGAAAAAAAGAATATCTGTGCGAATAAAGATGGCAGCGCCACCATGGTGGCCCTGACCAGAAATAGGAATGAAGAAGACCGGGGGAGGAGGACTCCTCGTCAAAGACGTATCGGTATCGCTCTTGGAGGAGGACTTATTTGGAAGACGAGTAGAGAGACCCTCTATACCCATATCAGAAATGGATGAATCACTTTAATTGATTACGTCTGCCTCAGGGATATCTGACGATCCCACATAAATCTTTCTAGGGGGAAGGGGTGCTCGTTGAGTCTAGGGGCTCAGCAGACCCCCGGGAACGTTTCTGGTGGGACTGGGGAGGAAGCGTGGGAAAATTGTTAGTATGTGGCTGTGGAGGCATAAAAGTCTTAGGAGTCGTTCGTGGTTGGTAGTCCACTGGGTCGTGGACTTCGGCAATATGTATTTTTGTACAAGGAGTCTGTGATGTAGCAGGTGAAGATGCAGTGGAGGGCTTTGCTGACAATGTAGTGTAGGGCTTGACTGAAGATGCAGACGAGGTGACACTTTCCAAAACGGAAAGCCTTTTGCAGACGGTAACTGAAAGAGAGACATTCTCATAGGAACAGGAGGAAACAATTAATGGTTGCCAAAGGCGGGAAGGTGTTACAACATTGTTACTTGTAGTAAAGGTGGAAGAACTAGAGTCGAGGGAGGAGGCTTATGTTTTTGCCCCACCATCCTTCTGTCTATACAGTTCTAAAGTGTCTAAAGTTCCCACTCGGCACTACCGAGACTGAGTTGAGAATTAGCCAGTTGAAGGATGTCTTGCTCAAGACAGTACCTCTTGCATTGTCGAGAACGTAGCGGGTGAGCTTCCCTACAGAAGCAGTAAGGTTCTGATTCGCATTTAGGAGTAGGGTGTGAATCAAGGGCAGAGCAGTGACCGCACCGGGGACGATTTGGGCAATTCTTCCTTCTGTGACTGAACTTATAATACCAGTAACATTGTAAAAGACGGTCAGCGAATGCCTTTACTAGAAGAGAAAGAGGATCGTTCTTTGCACGTTCAGGGAGAAAAGATGCACATGTTGGCAGACATGCGTAATCCTTGTCCGCCTTGCCTCGGTGGCGGGCATGCGAGCTGCCCGGCAGCTTCACTTTATTTATATTATAGTTTCATTTAAATTGATATATCTACAACTGATTTTAGAACTGTATTTCTTTGGCCACCACTTCTACACAGTATCAGAAGAAGTACATATTAACTAACAGAATATATATATATATATATATATATATATATATATATATATATATATATATATATATATATATATATATATATATATATATATATATATATATATATATATATATATATATATGCTCCTGGCTGAATATAAGTTATTACACAGGTAGTCGAGGTGTCGGACGTTAAAAAATTAGGTCAGCTGCTGTGGCGAGCAGAACAGTGCCGAGGTTACCTCCTCCTACTGAAAGATGCTTCGGCCCTCATGCATCTTGCTGAGCACACCCCTCATGATGCCTGGGACTATTCTGGAAAGTGAGTACATGCATAGCGATACGTTTTCATGCACAACGTGAGAATCATTCGAGGAGAAATGGAAGTGCATTTCTTAAGAAACAAAAATCAACAATTCTAATGGACTGTAGTGCTTAAAAGATAGTTGACAATAAAGAAAAAAATGGTCGAAAAAAAATATTAAATTTTGATTTTCAGTTCATGGAGTAAACTTTTTTTTTTTTTTTCATAGGTAGGAACACTTGATGTCAGAGGGGATTCTCAGCATCAGAGAGAGAGAGAGAGAGAGAGAGAGAGAGAGAGAGAGAGAGAGAGAGAGAGAGAGAGAGAGAGAGAGAGACTAACGTCCCTTTTTCTCCCCGACGCTAAGTTCTCTAGCTGAGACATTCGATCAGCAAGTGACATATTTTACGGAGTCTAGGAATTCAGCGCAGTAAGGCTGCACCGCTAGGTGTATGAAATAATCGTTACGTCATCTTGACTTGTCAGGTTTGTGGTGGCTGGGCTCAGCATTATTCAGCTGGACGCCTTCACGCAAACCACAACGGGCCGCAAGACTGAGCACATAGTGGGCATAGTGCAGGTGTGTCCTAAAATGCAGTTCACTTTAGATTAAGGGGCATTATTATATAACTGAATTCTGCACCGAGACACGTTTTAAATAGGAGGGTGAAATTTAAATATAACTGAAGAAGAAGGACAATCTTGAAATTTATGTGAAATATATAAATGATGGAAATGTCTTTTTGAATAATGAAGATCACTAAATTCATCATACTGCTCTGTTAAAAAAAAAAAAAATCGATAAGTATCTATCGGTTTTCTGTCATATCTTCTGGCCTATCATGTCACACAATGTAAAGTAGAGATGTCGACATAAGAGGGAATAGGACAAGAGGATTGATTGAAGATATAATTAAAAAAATAAATGAATAAAAGTGGATAACATGGCCGCGCTATGCGGAACACCATTTTTAATAAGTTTAGGTAAATGAACACCGAATGTGTGTCATAACAACAATGAAGCAGAAAATACTTTGTTAAGATAATGTATAAATAAGAAGAAAGACTGCGTGGCAAAATAGATCCCTTTGCACTACAAATATTAAATGTTAATGAGTTTGGGTGAGGGATGAGGGGAAGAAAGGACGACACAAAGCACAAAGTTAGCAACTTAAAAAATGTGTTAACAATGAGAGAGAGAGAGAGAGAGAGAGAGAGAGAGAGAGAGAGAGAGAGAGAGAGAGAGAGAGAGAGAGAGAGAGAGAGAGAGAGAGAGAGAATAGTAGATCAAGTGTCTTCAAATTTGTGGGAGTTTTTAGTCAACCCATCCCTTTAATAAATTGAAATTTCAGAAAGACTGAACTAGACTGTGTCCATGATTTACTTAGTACACAGATTATATATGTGTGTGTGTGTGTGTGTGTGTGTGTGTGTGTGTGTGTGTGTGTGTGTGTGTGTGTGTGTGTGTGTGTGTGTGTGTGTGTGTGTGTGTGTGTGTGTGTGTGTGTGTGTGTGTGTAATCTTTAATGCATACCAGTTCAGCATTAGAATCTGAATCTAGATCATCATTTTGAAAAGGTGTCACGGGCATTGCACCATTTTATAATTAATACACTATTGGTTTCATCTATATTAGCTCTTCTAAAACAAATTATATCATCAAACTTAGATGTTAGCAGTAGACTATTGGACACAAGTTTTTCAAGGGGCATGTTGGCTTCAGCCATGATATTATATGCAGTTTTGTACTTGTTTGCTGCATCTCGGATACTTTCAGCTTCACTGAGCCAATTCTCCGTATACATGTCTTTCTCCTTATTCTGAACAACATCACTCTTAGGGTAATTACTCAAATGGTACTGAACAGCAGCTTTGAAAAAGGATTTGCAGTGTTGCCAAAGATAACGTCAGTGAAGATTATGTGTCTCACCCCATTTTCACTTGGTAGTAAAATTTTATGAATATTTCTATCTTTGCTATATTGACTTAGTAGCAAAAACATCCTTTTGCAATATCAGCAGAAACTACATAAGAGCAGCGTCTAAATCTAATCAAGATCTGCACCAAGTTATGATTAAGGGATGGACCCGTCATCACACAGTCATTAAGAGTGATTCCGTTTGGTCCCTTTGGCTAATGCACTAAATTCTAGTCGCACTTTTGTGGTACTACTGCTTAACTTAACAAGAATGTGGGGCAAATAATAAACGGTGCTATCACAAGCAGTCTCCTCTACCGACACTTCTTTAATTATCCCCTAAGATTCATAGTTATCAAAAACCTTTTTATACTAAACCTTCAAGTCTTCATCCTTGTCTAATATAAATAAAAGTTTCCTTAACTTCTTGGCAGGTTTCTCATTCTTCATCAATATGTCCTTCAGAGTGTCATCTTTCCATTTCAACTGCACTTCATACTGACCAACCACGAATTTTGCCTTATTACTAAATCCTTCAACTGCAGCATCTATACTATTTCCCTTAATCTCCCTGCTACTAATACCAACATGTTTTTAGATTCCAAAATGTTGACAAATCAGTATCCGTTATATTAGAATACCTCAATAACTGAGATGATGAAGGCATGCATAATATATCCAAGCATTTACCAACATTACCAAACAAAATACAACCAAACACAAATTGCATTGTAACAATGTATACTATTTAAATGTTATCTACAAGAATTACTTTACTGCAGTACTAGTCCAGATCAATGAGAGTATTAGTTGCCAAGTGATAACTTTGGTCAAAATCATGAACTAACTTTAAGTGACTAAACACATCTAGAACATGAGCTGGGACTATTGCTCGTAAAAGAGGTTGACATGTATTGGGGACGTACATATATATATATATATATATATATATATATATATATATATATATATATATATATATATATATATATATATATATATATATATATATATATATATATATATATATATAAGAACATAAAAACATAAGAAATAAGGGAAGCTGCAAGAAGCGACCAGGTTTACACGTGGCAGTCCCTGTATGAAATATACCTACCTATTTCCATCTATTATCCCCATCCATAAACTTGTCTAATCTTCTTTTAAAGCTCTCTAGTGTCCTACCACTAACAACATGATTACTGAGTCCGTTCCACTCATCTACCACTCTATTTGAGAACCAATTTTTTCCTATCTCCTTCCTAAACCTAAATTTTTCAAGCTTGTACCCGTTATTTCTTGTTCTACCATTTTTTTTTTTTTTTATGTAGGAAGGATACTGGCCAAGGGCAACAAAAATCTAATAAAAAAAATGCCCACTGAAATGCCAGTCCCATAAAAGGGTCAAAGCAGTGGTAAAAAAATTGGTGGATAAATGTCTTGAAACCTCCCTCTTGAAGGAATTCAAGTCGTAGGAAGGTGAAAATACTGAAGCAGGCAGGGAGTTCCAGAATTTACCAGAAAAAGGAATTAATGATTGAGAATACTGGTTAACTCTTGCGTTAGAGAGGTGGACAGAATAGGGGTGAGAGAAAGAAGAAAGTCTTGTACAGCGAGGCCGCGGAAGAAGGGGAGGCATGCAGTTTGCAAGATCAGAAGAGCAGTTAGCATGAAAATAGCGATAGAAGACAGCTAGATATGCAACATTGCAGCGGTGAGAGAGAGGCTGAAGACAGTCAGTTAGAGGAGAGGAGTTGATGAGACGAAAAGCTTTTGATTCCACCCTGTCTAGAAGAGCAGTATGAGTGGAACCCTCCCAGACATGTGAAGCATACTCTATTCATGGACGGATAAGGCCCTTGTACAGAGTTAGCAGCTGGGGGGGTGAGAAAAACTGGCGGAAACGTCTCAGAACACATAACTTCATAGAAGCTGTTTTAGCTAGAGATGAAATGTGAAGTTTCCAGTTCAGATTATAAGTAAAGGACAGACCGAGGAGTTCAGTGTAGAAGAGGGGGACAGTTGAGTGTCATTGAATAAGAGGGGATAGTTGTCTGGAAGGTTGTGTCGAGCTGATAGATGGAGGAATTGAGTTTTTGAGGCATTGAACAATACCAAGTTTGCTCTGCCCCAATCAGAAATTTTAGAAAGATCAGAAGTCAGGCGTTCTGTGGCCTCCCCTGCGTGATATGTTTACCTCCTGAAGGGTTGGATGTCTATGAAAAGACGTGGAAAAGTGCAGGGTGGTATCATCAGCGTAGGAGTGGATAGGACAAGAAGTTTGGTTTAGAAGATCATTAATGAATAATAAGAAGAGAGTGGGTGACAGGACAGAACCCTGAGGAACACCACTGTTAATAGATTTAGGAGAAGAACAGTGACCGTCTACCACAGCAGCAATAGAACGGTCAGAAAGGAAACTTGAGATGAAGTAACAGAGAGAAGGATAGAAACCGTAGGAGGGTAGTTTGGAAATCAAAGCTTTGTGCCAGACTCTATCAAAGGCTTTTGATATGTCCAAGGCAACAGCAAAAGTTTCACCAAAATCTCTAAAAGAGGATGACCAAGACTCAGTAAGGAAAGCCAGAAGATCACCAGTAGAGCGGCCTTGACGGAACCCATACTGGCGATCAGATAGAAGGTTTTGAAGTGATAGATGTTTAAGAATCTTCCTGTTAAGGATAGATTCAAAAACTTTAGATAAGCAGGAAATTAAAGCAATAGGACGGTAGTTTGAGGGATTAGAGCGGTCACCCTTTTTAGGAACAGGTTGAATGTAGGCAAACTTCCAGCAAGAAGGAAAGGTAGATGTTGACAGACAGAGCTGAAAGAGTTTGACTAGGCAAGGTGCAAGCACGGAGGCACAGTTTCGGAGAACAATAACAGGGACCCCATCAGGTCCATAAGCCTTCCGAGGGTTTAGGCCAGCGAGGGTATGGAAAACATAATTGCGAAGAATTTTAATAGGTGGCATGAAGTAGTCAGAGGGTGGAGGAGAGGGAGGAACAAGCCCAGAATCGTCCAAGGTAGACTTTTTAGCAAAGGTTTGAGCAAAGAGTTCGGCTTTAGAAATTGATGTGATAGCAGTGGTGCCATCTGGTTGAAGTAGAGGAGGGAAAGAAGAGGAAGCAAAGTTATTGGAGATATTTTTGGCTAGATGCCAGAAATCACGAGGGGAGTTAGATCTTGAAAGGTTTTGACATTTTCTGTTAATGAAGGAGTTTTTGGCTAGTTGGAGAACAGACTTGGCATGCTTCTGGACAGAAATATAAAGTGCATGAGATTCTGGTGATGGAAGGCTTAAGTACTTTTTGTGGGCCACCTCTCTATCATGTATAGCACGAGAACAAGCTGTGTTAAACCAAGGTTTAGAAGGTTTAGGACGAGAAAAAGAGTGAGGAATGTACACCTCCATGCCAGACACTATCACCTCTGTTATGCGCTCAGCACACAAAGACGGGTCTCTGACACGGAAGCAGTAGTCATTCCAAGGAAAATCAGCAAAATACCTCCTCAGGTCCCCCCAACTAGCAGAGGCAAAACGCCAGAGGCACCTTCGCTTAGGGGGATCCTGAGGAAGAATTGGAGTGATAGGACAAGATAAAGATATGAGATTGTGATCGGAGGAGCCCAACGGAGAAGAAAGGGTGACAGCATAAGCAGAAGGATTAGAGGTCAGGAAAAGGTCAAGAATGTTGGGCGTATCTCCAAGACGGTCAGGAATACGAGTAGGGTGTTGCACCAATTGCTCTAGGTCATGGAGGATAGCAAAGTTGTAGGATAGTTCACCAGGATGGTCAGTGAAGGGAGAGGAAAGCCAAAGCTGGTGGTGAACATTGAAGTCTCCAAGAATGGAGATCTCTGCAAAAGGGAAGAGGGTCAGAATGTGCTCCACTTTGGAAGTTAAATAGTCAAAGAATTTCTTATAGTCAGAGGAGTTAGGAGAGAGGTATACAACACAGATAAATTTAGTATGAGAATGACTCTGTAGTCGTAGCCAGATGGTGGAAAACTCGGAAGATTCAAGAGCGTGGGCACGAGAGCAGGTTAAGTCATTGCGCACATAAACGTAGCATCCAGCTTTGGATCGAAAATGAGGATAGAGAAAGTAGGAGGGAACAGAAAAGGGGCTACTGTCAGTTGCCTCAGACACCTGAGTTTCAGTGAGGAAAAGAAGATGAGGTTTAGAAGAGGAAAAGTTAATGAAGAAAAAGTTGAAGGGGGTGTCAAGACACTTAGGGTCGTCGACAGAAAGGCAGTCCGACCTGGGGGACATTTATGGTTCCCTATAACCATGGTTGCTGATCCTAAGAATTTTGCCTACATCCCCCTTGTTATAACCCTTATACCACTTAAAGACTTCTATCAGGTCCCCTCTTAACCTACGTCTCTCTAAAGAATGTAAATTTAACAGCTTCAACCTCGCCTCGTAAGGAATACTCCTCATCCTCTGTATCCTTTTAGTCATTCTCCTCTGTACTGATTCTAATAGACCTATATCTTTCCTGTAATGTGGGGACCAGAACTGCACAGCGTAGTCTAGATGATATCTGACCAGCGCCAAGTATAACTTTAATACAGTAAAATCCCTCTTATCCGGCATCAACGGGACCGCCGACATGCCAGATACTTGAATATTGCCGGATACTTGAATCGAGGTGAAATTATGTCCACAATCACCACCCTACACTCATGCATCTTACTATAACAAAGATCAGCTGATCTTAACCAGCAGCTGATCTGATCAGCTGCTTAAGTGTAAGCACAACACGCTTCTTCTTTTCTACAACATTAGGCATGATGAAGGCGTCAGGCGATAAACAGTACACACGCAGGGCTGAATCACTGAGTAAAAACAGTGCAGTGGGCCGCGGGTGGCGCGAAGCAGTGCGCTCTGGTGGCGAGGGGACAAAGTATGCCTCACGCGGGAATTTTAATCGATTTTATGAGTACACATTGATTTTTTATTGATTTTAAGGCTCAGGGAAAAATGTGCCGGATACTTGAAGCTGCCGGATACTCGAATGCCAGATGAGTGGGATTTTACTGTACTACTTCCGGCCTTCTACTTTTAACACTCCTAAAAATTAATCCTAGTACCCTATTTGCCCTGTTTCTGGCTTCTATGCATTGTTTTCCTATACGTAGTTCAGAGTTAACTATAACTCTTAAATCTTTCTTGTACCCTGTACCTACCAGAGTTTGGTTGTTTAATGTGTACCTATTGTGTGGATTTCCTCTACCTACGCTAAGCACTTTGCATTTATTGATATTAAATTGCATTTGCCATCTATCTGTCCATTCATTCATTCTATCTAAATTTGCCTGCAAGGCGATGGCATCCGATTCTGACCTGATTTACTAACATCACTACTAATTCCACTATCCAAGTCATTGATATATATTAGAAATAACAATGGCCCTAATACTGATCCCTGTGGCACCCAACTAATTACATGAGCCCACTCGGATTTCGAGCCGTTTATTACCACTATTTGTCGCCTGTCACTAAGTCATGACCCTATCCAGCCTAACACCTTCTCATCTATCCCGTGTATCCTTATTCTTCGTCCTGTATACCTGATAAAATCCCTTGGGGTCCGTCTTCGCCTGGCTGGCTACCTTTAATTCATAATTGTTCTTAGCTTTCCTCGTTAACTTCCTGACTGTTCTAACTAATTCATTATATTGTGTCCTTAAAACATCTTCACCTGCCCTTAATCTCTTATATATACTTC
>NC_087166.1:20353765-20406265 GCF_035594125.1 Scylla paramamosain | reverse complement strand
TCGGTATCACGCATGTACATTATGTCCATCATTAAATCAAGAAGAACTCTTATAACTTATGTCTTTTACTCACACAAATCAACACTATCAAACCACTACCCACGATCTCCACGCTACCAACAATATCCAGCTATTAGCCACTACTACTACAGCTCCTCCAGAGCAGCCATCACCATACGAAGAATCCTCATCTGATCCAGCGGTGCTGTGCTATCGAAGACACACGAACTCTCGATTCTCTCAAAAAATCCAGTACACGCTGAAACACGAGTATCACGCCACCATCGCAAGCAAGTTGCGAGGCGTTATCAGTTCCCACCTAGGCGCGTGTGTGTGTCACTCTCGATGTGGCAAGTCGTGGTCCGACCATGCCTGTCCCTCACCACGCTTCAATCCTGGATCACCACACACTCCACGTGCTCTCTTCCTCTCCTGTCTCATCTCCCTGTGGCCATATCTATCGGCCTCCTCATTCCCCTGTACATGTTAGAGTTCAGGGGAATGAGGAGGCCGATAGACTGGCTAAACAGGTGGTAACCCGGGTTGCTCCCCCCAACCCCATTTCCTTTCATGATTTATACTCCAGTATAAGGGTGGTAGTTTTTGCCAGTTGACAGGGCAGATGGGAGGATTTGGTTGTCACCA
The DNA here is from genome assembly GCF_035594125.1 of Scylla paramamosain. NCBI lineage: Eukaryota > Metazoa > Arthropoda > Malacostraca > Decapoda > Portunidae > Scylla > Scylla paramamosain. The sequence continues at coordinate 20,405,620 of NC_087166.1, read as the reverse complement.
CGAAGATGGGTGAGATAATTAATGTAACTTTCCGTCCATGGACGTATGTCGATGTGCAGGAGCTCTGCTCAGAGACTACTGCACTGGTTCACGTCTCACTCATGGTTACTTCATGTCCCAGGAAACCCAACCATATTGTGACGACTGCTTAGTTCCACTTACAGTGACGACTGCTTAGTTTCACTTACAGTGCGACAGTTTCTAGTGGTGTGTCCCAGTTTGGTGGAGCTGCGGGAGAAATATCTTTTCCGTTGCCGCGATGAGGATGGGATTTTCCAGATGTCGCTGATACTTGGAAAGAGGGCTCTCTCCCTGGGACATAAGGTTCTTAATTTTCTGGTGAAGGCTATAGATTACACTATGCAACAAAATTTCACTTTTGTCCTGTCCTTAAACCCGAACCATAATTTTCCAGTTGTTTCCATCTAAACAAAATAGAAAAAGTTTATTTTGATCAAAAACTTTGCTTTTGTGGCTAGAAGAATGAATCTACATTTTTTGCTTTATTTCATTTTAGCATGGGTTACTAATGATTTACATGTCAGGTAAAGACCTTTGCAAAATTTCAATTGTTTATCTAATTATTTTGAAATGTTTCAAATAAGTTAAAATAATGAAAGAAAGGATGTAAAGTGTTCTAAAGATTTTTTTATTTTAATAAGATCATTCTTGAACTAACCATATCTAGCAAGAAATTTTTCATATTTAGAAGAATCTGCTTACATTTCAGAAATCTTCTCAAGTCTTCCAGAATGTTCTACCAGATACTTTCAGAAGCTTCTATAATATTTTAGAACATTCTATTCAGTGTAAACATTTCCAGAATATTCTAGAAATTTCTAGAATACTGTAAAAATATGTAAAGTATTAAGAATTTTCTAGAATTTACAAGAATTTTCTAGAATAATGCAGAATATTCTAAAGTAGGCTCAAGAATATCCTAGAAAGATTGAGAACATTCTGGAACACATTCTAGAAAAAAAAAACTAAGAATATTCTAGAGTACTGTACAATATAAAAGTAGGGGCTTGCTGACCACCAATCAGTTGTGCTTTGGCTGCCTGAGAAGACACATCACAAGAGGTGAAATGACATCAAGAGGCTGCATTCATTCTCCAGATGGATTCTGCTACATATGTGGTCAATTCATCAAGGCAAGAGCAAAGAAGTTATCTGTGACAGCATCTGGAAAAAAATGTGTGAAGCTTACAAAGCATTATTTATTATTATGCTGTGCCAGTTGGGGATCAAGACAAGACCTGGGCACCTCATTTTGCTTCTGAGCATTGTAAGAGAACACTAGAAGGTAAAATAGCTATTAGTTTTTCAAGAGTAAAATCCAGTTAAGAATTAAGAATAATAAGTTTAACAGAAACTCACACTGTTGTTCTTTTACAGGATGGTATGGAGGGGAAAACAGAGCCATGATTTTTTTTTTTTTTAAGGGGGGTGAAGAAAAGAAGATAGCTAGCTAAGAGAAAGTGGGTGGAAAGAGAAGGGGTGAAAGAAAGTAAGAGAAAAATAGATTGTGGGCTAACCACATTGCCAAATTGTTTATATTGTCTATTTCAAGTAACAATGATTTTTTTTTTTTTTTGTATAACACTGACAATCACCAAAAACTGCACTCCTGTGTTGTTAATTAAACTTTGTAACTTATTACTTGTATTTCAATTATTAACAAATTAGGTATGAGCTACACACTATTCATATTTCAGTCCGGTAATCACAAATGTGCCCCCAGAACCACAGCTGTCCCTAAAACACAGACTTCTGGAAGGTAAAACTGTCTCTGCTATTAGGAGAGAGAGAGAGAGAGAGAGAGAGAGAGAGAGAGAGAGAGAGAGAGAGAGAGAGAGAGAGAGAGAGAGAGAGTATATATATTTACATAACTTCAAGCTTGTTGTAGACAGAACCTCCCAGAAGGGACACAACTATATCCTATCCTAATAAAAACTGCAAGGCACTGTGAAATGAAGTGATCACTATGAAATGTATAAAGGAAAAACAAAAGAAACAATTGTTACAATAAAACAATAAAACAATTACTCCAATTCAGAGTCAACAAAGAGTGAATTTATTTGTAAATGCAGATTAAAGTAGGTCTGCCTCGTCCTCCTCGTCTGGTCCTAAGGCAGTCATCCGTCCAAGTCCACGTAACTTCTGGATCCAGTTCAGCACATGCTATCCTGTGAAAACTAAAAAGAAAATAAAAAATGTCACGTAATAATTGCCTGTGGTGATTCCAAACTAATAATGTTGCTACTTTTAGGGAACCACGTGTGTGTATTATCTCGTGGAGTCGCTAGTGTTTCGTAATGATCGATTTCACTGGCTCGTATGGCTTCCCAGATTTTCTTTGCTTTGCAGTGGTTGGAAATATTAAGAGGAGTAATATTATAATATTCATGTAATTCTTTGGTGTTCATTTGATCCGGCTCATCGCAGTGAATAAATCTTACAGCTTTATTGAGAATGGTCTGCATTTTCTTTTTCTGGGTTGCTGATGCAGCACATATTGGAATAGATGGATATTCCAGCACAGGAATTAGTAGTGTTTTAATTAAAATTGCTTTCATTTTAGATGTCAAATTCTGAAAACGTCTCAGTTGTGATACCTCTGCCTTTATTGATGGTTTTTGTGATATGACTCACAAATCCGGTAACTGAAATTTGAAGTCCCAATAGTTTCCCTGTATTAGTGGTTTCGATTTTTTTTCCGCTAACCATAATTTTCTTTGATTTCATTTGCGCAATTGGTATTATTTTGAATTTCTCTTCACTTGTTTTTATTTTCCATTTTCTTTCAAATTTGTTGATTCTTTCTATATCTCGTTCAACTTTTGTTTTCATCATCCACTTTGACTTGCTAGGTGATGTTATTATTTGAGTAATATCGTCTGCATACATGATGTCAGTACAGCCAAATTCAGCTTGAGGGAGGTCATTCGTATAGAGGGTATATAAGGATGGTGAGAGCACACTACCTTGCGGTACGCCACTTAATAAACTTATAGCATTACTGTATTCTTTACCTATATTTATTTTTGCTGTTCTGTTTAAAAAAAAAAAAAATACATAACATTTTTTCAAGTATATCAAGGAGTCCTAAATGTAGTAGTTGGCATTGGCAATTGTCTCATAAGTTATGGCTATTGTTGTTGTTGTCCCTTTATAAGGTCTAAATCCATGTTGTCTATCATTAAGAGTGTTATTTTCGGATAAAAATGTGTTTAATCGTGCAAGTACAGCTCCTTCAAAATTTTTTCCAGGAACTTCAAGCAAAGAGATTGGACGATAGTTTAATGGGTGTAATGGACTTTTATCTTTCTTGGGAATAAATTTTATTGTTGCTTCCTTAAATGCATTTGGAAATATCCAGTTAATAGGCATGCATTAAAATTTTTTTTTAATTGCTCTAAGGCTTTAGGAGTACAATTATCTAAGATTTGAATGCTGATCTTGGTGGAGCCAGGGGCTCTCTTTTTTGTTCTTTTTATATATGATTTTATTCCCTCTATTGTAATTTCTCGTGTATGATATATATCTGTATTTAATCTATTTATATTTACTGTAGGAAAGGTATTCACCCTATTAATATTCATATTTATAAATTGATCAACATGAACTGAATGATTTAACTCAAAGAAGCGTTCTTCCTCTTCCGAAATAAAAAAACATCTTTCCATGTTTTCTCCAAGATATCACATTTTTCTTTGTCTGAGAAATATTTTTGACCTCCTGAGTCTTTCAAATAATTTGAATAGTTAGTCTGGTTCCCTTTTAGAGCTTTTATTTTATTCCAGAAATGTTTATTGTTCATACTGATCTCTGATATGTGTGTAATTTTATCTTCCCAGTTCTTGTTATATGATTCTTTGCACTTCTCTCGTAATTCATTTTTTATTCTTAAATATTCACTGTAAGACTGCTGTGTCCATCCAAAATGATCAGCAAAATCTTTCAAAATTTTAAAACGAGCCTCTAAATCCTTTATATCTTTAGTCGTTCTTAAGTGATAAATAAACCTTTATGTTGATTTTGGAATGGCTGAATCCATAGCATTTCTCACGGTATTTATCCAATTATTTGTTTTTTCCTCAATCTGTTCTATATTATATCCCTCTAGATTAGTTATAGTTGTTTGTGAATCCAGTTTGTTTTTAAACAAGTTCCTGTTGGCCTTATGGAAATTATAAACTTTAGGTTTCACCACAATAATTGGTCTTGTAGAGAGTTTGAATATAACTGGCAAATGATCAGAAGTGGTAATTTCTCCAGGTTCACTAAGATAGTTTAAGCAGTGATGTTTATTTGAAAAAAAATCTTGTCTGGATGTGTTGTCGATCGTGGGGTAAAGAAAGTTGGAAAGTGTTGTCCAAGATGAACTAATTTCCCTTGATTGATTAAATTAACTAGACTTTTCTCTACAGTATTATTTTCCCGATTTCCAAAAGCGGTATGTCTTCCATTAAAATCCCCCAAAATGTAAGTTGGTATGTTATTGCTAAGAAGTCTATGCATGTCTGGATACGGCAAGTAAGGGCGCCTAGGAGGTAAATAAGTTGTAGCAACTATCACTGGGCCTAAACTTGTTTCATTATCTGTAGCCAGAAAATCTGTATCAAAATCGTCATATAATTTATGTTTTATATTGTACTTCACTGCAATAGCAGAGCCATCTGATATGCTTTCACTGTAGTTAACTTTATAGACTCTGTACCCCGGAATTTTTAGTTCTTCAGATGACTTTAACCCATGGCTATTTAGTAAAATTAAATCAGGATTATTTGTAAGATAAGAAGCAATTAAAGATTGTTTATTTGTAATCCAATGCAGGACATTATGTTGTATGATTGTTAAATTATATCTGAATATTTTGACGTTTTTTCAGGCGCGGGTCCCTTGGATCTAGTGGTGAACGTTCTTCTATGGGCCCGCTTCTTATTCTACGAAATTTATCAGACTCTACTGCAAACCAACAATTCTCTAAATTTATATCCCCATTCTTCACACTTCTCAAAATCTGGTCTTCTGAATAGTCCTTATTTGTATATTTATATTTATAAATTTTGTTCTGAATACCTTTTACCAGATCTTCTGTAGAAAAGTTGTTTGGCCAGCCTTTGTTTTTGGTGGTGTAAAATTGCAACCCTAACTCACTTGCATAAAATTTTACTCTTTCTAGTGGATCAAAGATCTCTTCTAGGTCTCCAACACTACTATATCTGCTTATTATGGTCTTTGGTTTTTGTTGAATCTTGATCTGAAGACAAATCTCCACCTACTGCACCAGTTTCAGCTGTATTTGTGTCTTCATCAGGAATCACTATTGTTGGTAACTTGTTAGCTTTTAATACTCTGTTCAGTTCATATGCATAACTACCTGGTTTTTCTTGGTTTTTACATTGTGCATGTGCTACACAGATATTTATTTTGAGCAATTCTTCCTTGGAGATTTGTGGGAGGTGATAGTAGGACATATTTGCTGGAATGTTAGTTTGAGTGATGTTTGCATAAGTCATCTTCTGTTTCTTACTCTCCTGAGTTCTTTTATTATCTCTTTCCTTTTTTTACACTTCATTGCTAGAGCACTATGATTTTCTCCACAGTTTAAACATCTTTTGTGCTGCTCCTTACATTGATGCCATACGTGCCCTACATTTCCACACTCCGAACAAAGTTTATATTCCCTGTCTTTTGAACATTCATTGATGTAATGTTTCTCTAATTCATAACATCGCATACAACATTTGATTGGTATAAATGTTTCCAATTTAATTTCTGCTCCTGGGATGCTTATGTTAAATGCCTTTATTCCCATTTCTGTGCATTTTTTAGCATATTTAGTTTGAGTGAATGTAAGCTTTAATGTAGAAGAGTTGGGGAATTTATAGACTGACTCTAAGTCATCACCAGTCCATGAGTTATTTTTAACAATTTCTTCTTTAATAGTATATGTGCTCCATTCATATATGAGGTCATCTGTCCTAGGGATGATGACTCTCTTTTTTGCTCTAGGCTCAGGAAGCATGACAAGAATGAATTCATGTTGTGCAAGGGCTGATTTAATTTCAGGGCAAAAGAGGCTATCTGCATCGTGTTCACTTACAGTTAATACAGTAAAGCCATCATAGGTAGTAAAGTACCTACGTACCTCAATGTCATTTTTGTTTAGAATTTCACTAAGTCTCAGTTTGTTCTCTTTATTGGGGGATTTACACTTTATTTTAATCCTAGCCATTCTTTAGCATAGTGCCTACAACAGGCTGGATTAAACCTAAGTCCAGCCAGTTGCCCCTTTTGGGTCTTATTCCTGTCTATCAACTTCCCTATGGCCCCGACTCTGGCTTTTCTATAACCAACCCTCTAAAGGGTTCCCATCATGCGACTGCTCTAGACAACAGCCCTTCAGGGTTCAGCTTCGGACTAACCAGAGTTACTCTAAACGGGCAAAAATAGTATAATTCTCCCGAGATCGCAATGTCCACAAGTCCACAAGTGGATGAAACTGCCTTAACCTGCAGAAAAGGGAAACACCAAAGTGAAAGAGACTAAGTCTCGTTCACTTGTATTATAGGCAGGAGAGGCAGCCAGAAACTAAGTCCACAAAGTGGACTAAAAACACCTAAACTGCCAGAAATTTTCCTAAGTAATAGAGACAAAGTCTCGTTTGCTCCGTACAGAGACTAAGTCCCAAAAGGAGAGCCATGAAATCTTATATTCCTTGAATATGGCGCGAACCTACTGATCACTCAACTGACTGCTTTTTCTGCATGGTGGATCCTTCCAGTGTCGATCTGGGAAAAATGCACCTCCTGTTTTCTATCCAGACATTCCATCTTCCATTGCATCAGTAACACACAGTGCTGATCTTCCTGTACCAGCTCCTCCAGAAAGAAGTCAACTATCCGACGAAAGCAGCAAGTCAGAAGACGAGCTAAATCAGAGTGGAAGGCTGTAACATCACAGATACAATTGTAGTTAGGAGGAATCACTAATACTCAAACCAGAGACCTCGATGACCTCATTAGAGATCACGGTTTGACAAAGTCAAATGGTGAGCTTTTGATTTCAGGGCTGAAGGAATGGGATTTACTTGAGGACAGTGTACAAGTGACCAACCAAAGAAAACGTTACAAACATTTCTTCAGCTTCTTTGCAAAGGCTATGCTGCTGCAATGATGTATCTGGCTTGTTTGATGCTATTGTAATTGCTTGCAATGCAGATGAATGAAGGCTCTTCATGGACAACTCCTCCAAAAGCCTGAAAACTGTACTTCTGCACAATGGAAGCAAGTTTTCATGTCTGCCTTTTACTCATTCTGTGCATCTTAAGGAGGACTACAACAGTGTAAAGCTTGTACTGGAAACTTTGAACTACAACAAGTATGGCTGGGAAGTTATTCAAGATGGTGGCTTTCTTGATGGGATTGCAAGAAGGTTTTACCAAGAATCCCTGTTTTCTTTGCCTTTGGGACAGTAGAGACATTGCAGCACGTTGCCAGAGAAAGCACTGCCTCCAAGAACACTGCAAATGGAGCACACATTATCAAACATGAGCCATTGCTAAATCCTCAGAAGGTTTTGTTTCCTCCACTACACATCAAATTGGGTCTCATGAATCAGTTTGTTACAGCTCTTGACAAGGACTCTGCTGCCTTCAGGTATCTTCAAGATTTCTTTCCTAAGCTTTCAGAGGCAAAGGTGAAAGCTGATATTTGCACTGGACCACAAGTAAGGGAAATTATGGAGTGCTCAGAATTTCTACAGAAGCTCAAAGAAAAGGAGAAAAAAAAAGCTTGAGAGTGTATCATTGCTACAGTACATGGCTTTCTTGGCAGCAACAAGGCCGTTAACTATAAGGAACTGGTTGAAACTTTGGTGAAAAACTATGGTGAGATGGGCTGCAGAATGTGCTTGAAGGTCCATATCCTAGATCCTCACCTCGACAACTTCAAGGAGAATATGGGAGCATATTTAGAGGAACAAGGGGAATGCTTCCACCAAGATATAATGAATTTTGAACAGAGATATCAGGGATCTTTCAATGTAAACATGATGGGAGACTACGTTTGGGGACTCATACATGAAAATGACTTGTTGTATTCATACAGATCAAGAAAACTGTTAATTCTTAATTCTAAAAATTAGTTTCAGACGTTTTAAATTAAATTTTTGTGTAATTAGATTTTTTTTCTGTCATAAAGTGGTGAAAATGGTGAAATTTAGCTATTTTGGGACAAAAAAAATCATTCTAAAAAGCCACAAAAGCAAATGAAAAGCAAATAATGGGCATTTTCTATTATTTTCTAATGAAAAGAGTTGAAAAATAACACTTGCTTGTCAAAGACAAAAATTGTGTTACATAGTGTTACCTTTTAACTGTTCTTATTTTATTTATTTTATCAGTAATATAGTATTGGGCAGAACTTTATCTTTGCACAGGGAGAACATGGCGGCAAGTGAGGAAGACACATAACGAGCAAAGCCAGGTCGTGAAGCCTGGGTCAGTGGGGTCAATGTCTTAGGCATGTAAAGAACAGCGTCATAAGTCTTGGTCGTTGGGGTCAGTGTCTTTGGCACATAACTAATAACGCCAGATCTCTGGGGTAGTGGGGTCAATGTCTTAGGTACGGAACTAACAGTGCCAGACACAGTGGTTTGGGTTCAGTACCCTTTCACTTTAAATCAAAATAAGAACTAAAACATTTCCATTCCAACCCTCTCATTTTTATCACTTTTTTTTTTTTTTTTTATGGGTCTTTCCATTTCCTTTTTTTTATGTTTATCTTTTTAGTGATCTTTTTATCACTTTTACTATACTTATAATTTTGTTTTTAATATCAATATTTTTTACTACAAAGTTTGTTGCTTTTAAGGTTTTGTAGCGGTGCCATATGACTGCAATGTTGCGGTGCCATAAGCTAAATCAATCAATCAATCAATCACAGTTTTGTCATTGCCTGATTTCACGGAGTCGAAAAGTTCAGTCTCTGCTGTGGATTAGGCGCTGTTCTGGTGCAGTAGACTGAGAGTTCTCGTCTTCATTTCATATGTCAGCCATATCCTGAATGCTGCTGAGTCTCGATATTCAGTCACTCATCTGGCACTGGCATGCATGCACTTTACCTCATTTTCGTGACATCATCTATGGCTATCAATTGACTGTTTATACTGATCTTGCTGCCTTGCTTGATCTCTTCAAGGGTGAAAAAACTTACTGGTTATCTCACCAGATGGTTTGTCACAGTTGATGAATTTAACCCAACGATCAAGTATTTGCCCGGTAAAGCAAATGTGGCTGCCGACGCTCTCTCCCAAAATTTTGTTGTTGCTTCTATGTCAGAAATTACTAATTTTTCACGTGAGAAATTTTTTTCTGCTCAGCGTCAAGACCCCTTATAATCTGCTGTGGTATATACCTTAAAATCGGGAGATGAGTCTGTTTTACCGGAGTTCTATGTTTCTTTGTCTCAGATTTCCCTTGCTGATGTTATATGTTGTACTGTGTCAGTTCATGACACAGTACACAGAGGCCAGTAATAACGCTTACGAGCCATTGTTAAACATTTGTCACGTCCTGGATGACCGGACTGAGGAGCGTCAAGAATGAGCTGGAGCACTGATGGAAATAATAAAGTGGAGATGACAAGTTGCGTCACTGTTTGTTCATGAACTGACACAGTACGATGTATAACATCAGCAAAGGAAATCTGAGACAAATAAACATAGAACTTCGGTAAAACAGACTCATCTCCCGATTTTAAGGTATGTACCACAGCAGATCATAAGGGGTCTTGACGCTGGGCAGAAAAAAAAAAAAAAAAAATTCTCGCGTGAAAAATTAGTAATTTCTGACAGAAGCAACAACAACATTTTGGGAGAGAGTGTCGGCAGCCACATTTGCTTTACCGGGCAAATACTTGATCGTTCCATTAATAGTTCTATGAATTCATCTACAGGAAAGATTACTCATTATGTTGTGTTTCGCGAAGAGAAACGTCTCTCTTACATCATACGTGTAGCCCCACGTGTGCCAATGCATTCCGCTGATGACTATGCGCAATGTCATATCCGCACGTTTCAGACAATTCATGCGTCTGTGCGAGACAGACTACAAGCTTCACGCTCGGAAATGATCAGTAGAGCAACGCCTGTGTCTCTTGGTGTTGGTGACAGTCATTAAAGCCTCCCCTTTACGTCAGTCTAAATTATATCCTAAATTTTCAGGCTCTTTTTTCGTTACTGAGAGCCTTTCCAGTAATAGATTTAAAATTTAAAATAGATTTAAAGATTTCATCCAAATCTTAATATTTCAGAAGTTGTCCATGTTGATAGGTTGAAGAAGGCTATCCTCAATGCCTTAGTCTCCACCTGTCTCTCATACTTCTGTTCCTCAAATACTTATCTTCGTAGTAGGGCTATATAGATTTTTTTGCAACCACATTTCATATTTGTCATGTACTCTCTCTCTCTCTCTCTCTCTCTCTCTCTCTCTCTCTCTCTCTCTCTCTCTCTCTGCCAAGTAATACCGGCAGCGGGAGAACGCACCACTGTTTCATATTTGTCATGTACTCTCGTACTCTCTCTCTCTCTCTCTCTCTCTCTCTCTCTCTCTCTCTGGCAAATAATACCGGCAGCGGGAGGCTGCACCGCCACGGGGTATGTTTACAATCACATAGGAACACCAACAACTCCAGAAACATTACAAACATATCCATTTCAGCAAAGTCTGAAATGTTACATCATTCATTATTTTTCACGTTTATAAACGTATTACCATATATAAACAACAAATCAAAAAGTGTATTATTTCAAAAAAAATATATAATAAGGGAAGGTGAAGGTATCTTGTCTCTCATTTCGCCAAGTCAACACTTTTCTACCATATTCCACCCTCAATGCTGCATTTTTAAACACACCGGCGGGAGTGAGAAAGATTAATAATACCACAAACGGCCAAGGGAAGAGGAAAGGGAAGGAAAAGGGAAGGGGGAATTTAATAATATGGCCGTAAAGCACTTGATCAAATGGTTCTGTAAACTTATTAAGCTGTGACCTCACAGCTGTGTCTCATAACCAAAGGAGGCAGCCACAGCCTGCCCTCTAAAGCCAACTTCACTACAAAACTACATGCACCTAATTACACACACATCCTTCACTCAAAATTAAAAATTATCATGGCGACTCCTACACCAGCCTCGGAGTCATCTGGGGAGGGGGCCATAAATGTCTCAAGGTCGGACTGCTCTTCTGGTATTGACTTAAGTGTCTTGACACCCACCTCAACTTTTTCTTCATTGACTTCTGCAACATTCGTGATCTTAGATCCAGTTTTTCAACATGCAGAACAGCACCTCTCATCTACTAAACCTGATCTTCTTTTCCTCACTGAATCATCTGTGTTTGAGTAACTCATAGTAGCCTTTTCTCTCCCTTTTCTGTTCCCTCCAACATTCTATATCTTCATTTTAAATTCAAAGGTGGATGTTTCATCTATGTGCACAGTTATCTAACCTGCTCCTGTGCCATTACTTTTGAATCTGAGTTTTCAGTTATCTGGCCATGACTATAGAGTCACTCTTAAACTAAATTCCTCTGTGTTGTATACCTCTCACCTAAACCCTCTGACTATAAAAATTCTTTGACTAATTAACTTCCAAAGTAGAGCACACTCTGGCTCTTCCCCTTTGCGGAAATTGAAAATTCTTGGAGATTTCAATGTTCACCACAAGCTTTGGCTTTCTTCTCCTTTCACTGACCATCATGATGAACCAGCCTTTAACCAGCCTATCCTCCACGAGCTAGAGCAAGTGGTGCAACACCCTACTCGTATTCCTGACCGTTTTGGGGTACCGAACATTTTTTAGCTTTTCCTAACCTCTAATCCTTCTGCTTATGCTGTTACCCTGTCTTCTCTGTTGGGCTCTTCCGATCACAATTTCATATCTGTATCTTGTCATATCACTCCAATCCCTCCTCAGAATCCCCAAAAGTGGAGGTATTTCTGGCATTTTGCTTCTGCTAATTATGGGGACTTTCTATTTATGTAGGAGGAACAAAAATCCAATAAAAAAAAAAAAGCCCACTGAGATGCCAGTCCCATAAAAGGGTCCAAAGCGGTAGTCAAATATTGAAGGATAAGCGTCTTGAAACCTCCATTTTGAAGGAATTCAAGTCATAGGAAGGTGGGAAAAACAGAAGCAGGCAGGGAGTTCCAGTGTTTACCAGAGAAATGGATGAATGATTAAGAACACTGGTTAACTCTTGCATTAGAGAGGTGGACAAAATAGGGATGAAAGAAAGAAGAAAGTCTTGTGCAGCGAGACCGTGGGAGGAGGGGAGGCATACAGTTAGCAAGATCAGAAGAGCAGTTAGTATGAATACAGCGGTAGAAGACAGTTAGAGATTCAACATTGCGGCGATGAAAGAGAGGCTGAAAACAGTCAGAGGAAGGAGTTGATGAGACGAAAAGCTTTTGATTCCAACCTGTCTAGAAGAGCGGTATGAGTGGAACCCCCAGACATGTGAAGCATGTACTGATAAGGCCCTTATACAGAGTCAGCAGCTGGGGGAGTGAAAAAAAAACAAAAAAAAACTGGCGGAGACGTCTCAGAACGCCTAACTTTATAGAAGCTGTTTTAGCTAGGGACGAGATGTGAAGTTTCCAGTTCAGATTATAAGTAAAGGACAGACCGAGAATGTTCTGTGTAGAAGAGGGGGACAGTTAAGTGTCACTTAAGAAGAGGGGATGGTTGTCTGTTTTTTTTTTTTTTTTTTCTTGAGGCATTGAACAATCCCAAGTTTGCTTTGCCCCAGTCAGAAATTTTAGAAAGATCAGAAGTCAGGCGTTCTGTGGCTTCCCTACGTGATATGTTGTACCTCTATGAAAAGACGTGGAAAAGTGCAGAGTGGTATCCTCAGCGTAGGAGTGGATAGGACAAGAGTTTTGGTTTAGAAGGTCATTTATGAATAAGAAGAGAGTGGGTGACAGGACAGAACCCTGAGGAACACCACTGTTAATAGATTTAGGAGAAGAACAGTGACCGTCTACCACAGCAGTAATAGAATGGTGAGAAAGGAAACTTGAGATGAAGTTACAGAGAGAAGGATAGAAGCCATAGGAGGGTAGTTTGGAAATCAAAGCTTTGTGCCAGACTCTATCAAAAGCTTTTGATATGTTCAAGGCAAGAGCAAAAATTTCACCAAAATCTCTAAAAGAGGATGACCAAGATTCAGTAAGGAAAGCCAGAAGATCACCAGTAGAGCGGCCTTGACAGAACCCATACTGGCGATCAGATAGAAGGTTGTGAAGTGGTAGATGTTTACCTGATGAGGTATTATGCTGATTTTTCTTCGAATGACTACTGGCTTCGTGTCAGAGACCCATCTCTGTGTGCTGATATCATAACAGATGTGATAGTGTCTGGCATTACATTCTTCACTCTTTCTCTCGACCTAAACCTTACAAACCTTGGTTGAACACCCCCTGCTTCCATTATAGACATGACAGAGAGGTATTCCACAAAAAAAAAAAAAAAAAAATACTTGAGGCTTCCATCACCTGAATCTCATTGCAGTTTATATTTCTGCCCGAAATCATTCCAAGTCTGCTTTTCAACAGGAGAAAACTAATTTATCAATAAAAAGTGTCAAAATCTTTCGATATCTAACCCTCCTCATGACTTCTTGCACCTAGCCAAAAACATTTCCAATAACTTTGCTTCTTTGTCTTTCCCTTTATTCAACCTGATGGCACCACTACAATTCCATCTATTTCTAAAGCTGAACCCTTCGTTCAAACCTTTGCTAAAACCTCTACCATGGATGATTCAGAGGCTGTTGCTTCCTCCCCTGACCACTTCATGCTACCTATTAAAATCCTTCGCAATGATGTTTTCCATGCTCTCGCTGGCCTAAACCCTCAGAAACCTTGTGGACCTGATGGGGTCCCTCCTATTGTTCTCCAAATCTCTGCCTCCGTGATTGCACCTTGCCAAATCAAACTCTTTCAACTCTGTCTGTCAACATCTACCTTTTCTTCTTCCTGGAACTTTGCCTACATTCAGCCTGTTCCTATAAAGGGTGACCGTTCTAATCCCTCATACAACCGTCCTATTGTTTTAATTTCAAGCCTATCTAATGTTTTTTTAATCTATCCTCAACAAGAAGATTCTTAAACATCTATTTCCACAATCTTCTATCTGATCGCCTGTATGGGTTACGTCAATGCCGCATTGCTAGTCATCTTCTGAATTTTCTTACAGAATCTCTGTTAGAGATTTTGGTGAAACGTTTCCTGCTGCCTTAGATATATCAAAGGCTTTTGATAGATTCTGGCACAGACAACACTCCTACATTTTCTATCCTTTCCTCTGTAACTTTCCCTCCTCCTTCCTTCCTCTGTAACTTTCCTCTGTAACTATCTCAAGTTTCTTTTCTGACCGTTCTATTGCTGCGTTCTCTCAATTCGACACAACCTTCCAGACAACTATTCACTCCTCTTAAATGACACTCAACTGTCCCCCTCTTCTACAATGAACATCCTCGGTCCATCCTGTACTTATAATCTAAACTGGAAACTTCACACCTCATCTCTAACTAAAACAGCTTATATGAAGTTAGGCGTTCTGAGTCTTCGCCAGTTTTTCTCACCCCTTCCAACCACTCCCACTCAGCTCCTACCTCTGTACAGTTGATTTATCTGGCCATTTATGGAGTATACATCATATGTATAAGGAGTTCCACTAATACCGGTCTTTTATACATGGTGGAATAAAAAACGTTTCGTTTTATCAACTCGTCTCTTCTAGCTGCCTTCATTCTCTTTTTCATCGCCGCAATGCTGCATCTCTTGCTATCTTTTACTGGTATTTTCATGCAGGAGGAAGGGAGGCATGCAATTATCAAGATCAGAAGAGCAGTTAGCATGGAAATAGCGGTACAAGATAGCTAGCGATGCAACATTATGGGGATGATAAAGAAGCTGAAGACAGTCAGTTAGAGGAGAGGAGTTGAGTTGAGTTGAGTTGAGGAGTTTTCCCACCCCCATACATGTTAAGCATTTTCCATACATGAACGAATAAGGCCCTTGTACAGAATTAGCCGCTGGGGAGGTGAGAAAAACTGGCGGAGACGTCTCAGAACACCTAACTACATAGAAGTTGTTTTAGCTAGAGATGAGATGTGAAGTTTACAGTTTAGATTATAAGAAAAAGATGGACGGAGGATGTTCAATGTAGAAAAGAGTACTAGCGAAGAAGAGGGGATGATTGTCTAAAATGTTGTGTCGAGTTAATAGATGGGAGAATTGAGTTTTTGAAACAGTGAACAATACCGAGTTTTTTCTAACCCAATCAGGAATTTATATATATATATATATATATATATATATATATATATATATATATATATATATATATATATATATATATATATATATATATATATATATATATATATATTTATTTATTTATTTATTTTTTATTTTATTTATTTTTTGTTACAGAGTCCAGAAGGGAACCACATGCTGTTCATCAATGTGCTGTACCGCAAGGAAAGATTAAAAGGGTTATTTACCTGGCGTCCTCGTATCATCCAATCTCAACCTCTGGACATCACAGCAATGCAATCCAACACGCCTACCTTGCACTCACTGCAAGATGAAGCTTTTCCTACCAAACTTTTTCCAGATAAAACAAGAAATTTGTGGGGCGCCACATTGAACGTGAGTTTATATTATAACACGTCTTACCGTGATTGTTATGGAGTAAAAAAAAAGATAAGACATTTTTAAAAACTAAGTATGTGAGTAACGTCATATTTAAGTAGATATTGTGTGTGTATATATATATATATATATATATATATATATATATATATATATATATATATATATATATATATATATATATATATATATATATATATATATATATATATTGACGACTAAGTCTTGAGTCACATTGTGCGAATTGGCAACTCGTTCCTTCTTGGTCCTAAAAAGAAATCTGCAGGGAGAAAATACCTACATGGCAACTTATAGTAGCCTGTCACAACTTTTTTTTTTCTTTTTATGGAAAGTATAGAATAACAGATTCAGTGTTTGGTTTATTGATGTAAGGCAATGTTATCTTTTGTGAGCGCCCCCTGCACATCAGCTCAATAGAACACTTTGTTTAAAACTATGGCAGTTTTTGTTAGCCGAAACAAAGGGCAGTCACAAAATATAACTTTCCTTTATGTTAACAAGTCATACACTGAATCTGTTATTCTATGCTTCCCCAAAAAACATGTGAGCTAACGTAAGTTGCCATGTAGTTATTATTTCCTGGAAGATCTTTTTTTTCGGACAGAGAAGGAGGGAGTATATATATATATATATATATATATATATATATATATATATATATATATATATATATATATATATATATATATATATATATACACACACACACACAGGGTGTATGTAAAGAGGTGAAAGAACGTCTAATTCTAAATAGAAAATGTTCTATACCCATGTGCATTTCAAGGCTTTGTTTACCCGTCAGATGAGTTGAAATTGTATGGGACTCATGAGTGTGCTATGCGTCTAGCTATAATGTGACAGACAGACTGTCTAAACTATTCGTAATTTCACAAAGTGAAATTACGATTAGTTTAATTTTTTTTTTTTTTTTTTTTGCAGGCTGTGGAATATTACAGTATCATATAACAAGACAAATGGTATTAAACAGCACGTAACTTACCGATAAGAATTACATGTCAACATTATTGCAGTAATTAAAAGTACTCCTGTAAAATGCTACGTGACATCATCAAAGCGAGGGAGAAGGGGGGTATCGAGTCCGACCTTGAAAATAGCTGAGTGACTCTACACTCATACTCTGCATATAACCTTTTCACCACTACTTACCTTAATGTGATGATCACATGAAGTGTCGTGTGTCACTTTCACTCACTCAGCTGTTTTCAAGGTCTCTCGGACTCGCTCCCAACTCCTCCCTCGCTTCGATGATACCACGTAGCATTTTACAGTAATTTTAGTCACAGCAATAATGTTTGTCGTGCAATACTTATCAGTAAATCACGTGCTTTTTGATACCGTTTGTCTTGTTATAAGATACTGTAATATTCCACAGCTTGGAAAAAAATAAGATAAACTCATTTGTAATTTGACCAAGTGGCACCTCTGAGACTACGACAATGCAACCGTCACTTCACAGCTACACGAATAGCTCACCCACGAGTCCCATACATATTCAACTAATCTGACGAGTAAACAAAGCCTTAAAATGCCTATGGGTATAGAACATTTTCTACTTAGAATTACATGTTCTTTCATCTCTTTCAGTATTTGCAAAAACTCGCATTACACCCTATCTATCTATCTATCTATCTATATATATATATATATATATATATATATATATATATATATATATATATATATATATATATATATATATATATATATATATATATATATATATATATATATGTTACAGTTAAAACCCGGAATCAGTCAAAACTAGTTTTAACTAGGTAAAACTAGTTTCTTAACATAAAGGCTCGGTAAAACACGAAATGTATTTTACACCTAGTTTTACCTACACACTTCAGTCAAAACTAGTTTTAACAATTGTTAAGTTTGGGAAAACTAGGTTAGACTAAAAGTGAAACTGGTGTAGTGCCGGGGAAAACATTAATATGTATAAGTAGCATTAGGTTAGGTTAGGTTAGGTTAGGTTAGATGGGGATGTTATGTTTGAGTTCCCCAAAAATGGTACTCAAACGAGCAATGGTACTCAAACGAGTGGTCATCTAACCTAACCTAACCTAACCTAACCTAACCTAATGCTACTTATACATATAAATGTTTTCCCCAGCACTACACCAGTTTCACTTTTAGTCTAACCTAGTTTTCCCAAACCTAACAATTGTTAAAACTAGTTTTGACTGAAGTGTGTAGGTAAAACTAGGTGTAAAATACATTTCGTGTTTTACCGAGCCTTTATGTTAAGAAACTAGTTTTGCCTAGTTAAAACTAGTTTTGACTGATTCCGGGTTTTGACTGTAACATATATATATATATATATATATATATATATATATATATATATATATATATATATATATATATATATATATATATATATATATATATATATATATATATATATATATATATATACACATGTATATACACAGTCCTCTAACTGATTGTCTTCAGCCTCTCTCTCTCATCGCCGCAATGTTGCATCTCTAGCTGTCTTCTACCGCTATTTTCATGCTAACTGCTCTTCTGATCTTGCTAACTGTACTCCTCCCCTTCTCCCGCGGCCTCGCTGCACAAGACTTTCTTCTTTCTCTCGCCCCTATTCTGTCCTAATGCAAGAGTTAACCAGTATTCTCAATCATTCATCCCTTTCTCTGGTAAACTATGGAACTCCCTGCCTGCTTCTGTATTTCCACTTTCATATGACTTGAATTCCTTCAAGAGGGAGGTTTCAAGACACTTATCCATCAATTTCTGACGACTGCTTTGACCCTTTTATGGGACTGGCATTTCAGTGGGCATTTTTTTTTATTTGATTTTTGTTACCCTTGGCCAGTGTCCCTCCTAGAAAACACACACACACACACACACACACACACACACACACATATTATATATATATATATATATATATATATATATATATATATATATATATATATATATATATATATATATATATATATATATATATATATATATATATATATATATATATATATGATCTCTAAAATTTCTGATCGGGATAGAGCAAACTTAGTATTGGTCAATGCTTCGAAAATTCAATTCCTCCATCTATCAACTCGACGCAACCTTCCAGACAACTATCCCCCTTTCTTAAATAACACTCAACTGTCTCCCTCCTTAACACTGAACATCTTCGGTCTTTCCTTTACCTATAATCTAAACTGAAAACTCCACATCTCATCTCCAGGAAGAGAACTTTTATGAAATTAGGCGTTCTGAGTCGTCTCGCCAGTTTTTATCACGCCCCCCCAGCTCTTAACTCTGTACTGGGACCTTATTCGCCATTTATGGAATATGCTTCACATGTATGGGGGATTCCACTCATACCGCTATTTTATCCATGGTCATGGAAAACATTATTGCGAGAGATTTTAATGGGTAGTATCGTGGATCGGGGTCCCTTTACCGGCCAATCACATGCGATTCCTGGTTGAGTCTCCAGGTAGACTAGGGTAGGAAACTCAAAAGAATGCACAGTTATAAATCTTTGATTTATATTTACACAGTAACTACAACGAAGGCCTGGCTAGCTATGGCTACACTCAGTGGCGCGTGAGCAGCACACAAAGAAATACCTATTCCTCCGGAAGTGAGGCCAATGCCCGGTCCTTCTACGTTGTGAGAGCACAGCTTTACGTTAAGTTACTGGATCACGGAAGTAAATAGCCGGCACTATGCACTGTATCACTCGACAAGAAACGACGACCACGTGGTCGCTGGGCGACTGGATATGCGCTGGAGAACAGGCCTTACCACAAATAACTCACCCAAGGCGTTCCCCTGATGTACTCACTCCTCCAGTCTGCTTCGATGAAAGCCAGCTTCGTCAGTCAGGGCTTCGGCTTACCGCTGCACCACGCTGTCCTTTCTGCAGGCTGGTTCGGGTGGAGTCGAGGAGGGCACGTCTTAGGCGCTGGATGACCCGGCCGGAAGTGAGGCTTGGCGAGGTTGTGACCCGCTCAACTTGGCCCGCGCGCATTGATACAGGCTCCGCCCACCTGCCCGCATGGCAAATGGTTCTCTCCTATGATAGGGCGGTAATTTATTGCCCTCTCAAAAATCTAGTGCTCCTGTGCTCTTACATTACCCCATACAAACGAGGATTTTTTTTCCGGGAAGAAAAACATTCTAAGCCTAACTAGCTACCAACGGGTGTGTGAAGACTAAAAGGATCTTCGGGTGGAATCTCAGGTGGCTCATGATGGTAAAACCCCGTATTTACGTTAAGAATCTAGCTTAGGGGAAAAAACTCCTGAACCAGCTGAACCTTCCCGTGCCTTTTGCAAGACGAAATATCGTCAGACTTAAACCGCCCTCCTATTGTTATGTATGTTTATGTATAACATAACGGAGTGTAGGTGTTCGAGTGTATGTAATGTATGTGTGAGAGAGAGACGCAGACGCTACACGAACACGGAGCGGTGTCTTCGGACTCATCTTGGGGAAGACGCGGCGTGGTGACACCTCTCTCTGGGGAACACGAGCGTGCTCCGAACGGCCTTCAGTGTCTTCATAATACCATATACATCTCATACTCAAACACAGGACACAAGTGACAACTCATCCTGTAGTTGGGGTGTAGTAATGTGGGTGGTTACTCGTCTCGCGGGGCCACCACATAACCTGGTCCACACTCTTTCTCTCCCGGCACCCGGAAGACGTCCTCCATAAGGATGCTGCTGCTGCTGTTAGCGGCGAAACTGGGGTGATTATGTGCAGGTACTCACACATTTCCTCAAAGTAGGGACTGGAATAGTAGGTGCTGGAATAGGTAGGCATTATGCATGACGTGTAAACATAGGCACACTCCTTCAGACTGATCTAGAATATTAACTTAGTGATCTAACCAGACGCATGGCATGATCATCTATTTACTGATGACGGTACTACTCGCTCGTCTCAGCCGACGCGCTTCCTTCTACAAGGCGAGACAGCACATCAGCCCCGACATTGTCTCGGCCACGGATGTACTGAACTCGCATCTGAAATTGTTGCAAATACAGAGCCCATCTCATTATTCGGGAGTTTGCATTCTTAGAGGTACGCAGTGACTCCAGGGGCATGTGATCTGTCTGCAATACAAACTCATCCCCGTATAAGTAGAAGTAGAATTTCTTTATTCCGTCTACTACGGCGAGTAGTTCACGTTCTACCGTGCTGTAGTTCTTCTCTGCTGGTTTGAGCTTCCTGATGTGATAGGCCACGGGGAAGATGTCGCCGTCCTTTTCCTGCAGCAACACACCACCCAAACCTTCACAGGATGCATCGGTCCTAAGTACAAAGGGCTTTGAAGGGTCAGGCAACTCTAGGATAGATTCCTTGCACAGCAAGGACTTCAGTGCCTTGAATGATATGTACTCGTGGGGGCCCCACTCAACCTTGTTTTCTGCTCTTTTCTTAACAAGCTACATAGAGCGGCAGCGCTACCGCTGCAAAGTTGGGGACAAACCTGAGGTAATAATCTGCTAACCCTAGAAACGATCGGATCTGTCTTTTTATGTGGGGAACAGGAGCTTCCTTTATTTTCTGAACTTTGTTCTCCAAGCAGAGGCACTGTCCTTGATTCACCTTGTGGCCTAAGAATTCGACATCTGCCTTGGCAATCTCACACTTGCCCGGCTTAACCGTCATGTTGACGTCTCTGAGATTTTCTAGGACCGTACGAAACAGTCTTCATTCCGTAGAATGAATCAGTACGTCATCTACGAAAACCTCGACCCTATTCAGTTAGTACCTGTCTTATTCGGCGGTTGGAAACAGCGGGAGAATTGGCAAGGCCGAAAGGAAGGACCCGATATTGATAGAGGCCTCTGGGGGTGGCAAAAGCCGTTGATTTCCTTGACTCGGGGTCAAGCGGGATCTGAAAGAATCCTTTCGTGAGGTCCAGTTTGCTAAACACCCTCGAGTGCGACAGCCTGCTAAATATCTCCTGTTGGTCGAACATGGGCTCTGCATCTATTCTTGTTACTGCGTTAACCCTTCGGAAGTCACCACAGATCCTAACACTACCGCCTTTCTTGCGTACGACGACCATAGGACTGCAGTACGGAGAATCGGATCTCTCAATAATGCCTAAGTCCTCCATTTCTTTTATTTCCTCAGCCACAGCGTCCCTAAGCTGCAGAGGGACCTGATAGAGTTTCACCTTCACTGGCTTCCTGTTCGTTAGAGTGATCTTGTGGGGTGCCACCCGGGCCACGCGAGGCTTGTCAGAAAAGACCTCCATGTATTCACCCAGAAGATTTTTTATTTTCGATATTTTCTCAGGTGACAGCCTTTCAGATAATGCGACGTCATCTACAGTCTCCGTCTGACGCTTTTGTATAGTGAGTGGACCGTCTCCTACGTCCTCTGCATCGTGAATCACGGCCGCACTGCATTCGATCTCACTTTCCTCTTTCGCAGCTGTTGAAGGGGAAAAAATACCACGCACGGCTTTCAAACAGGCGACCTTGTCCTCAGCATATGCTGGTTCCTTGAGCGCCAGCGCTACCAGAGATGGCAGGCGCATGATACTCCTTAAGCATGTTAATGTGAAGACGTTTACGTTTTCCATCAATCAATACAACATAATTTAAATCGGAGACGCGCTCTAGGACCTCATAAGGCCCATTCCACTGCGCCAGCAACTTATTATGAGCAGCAATGGGTAGGAGTACTAAGCACTCCTGGCCAGGCTGCAGGATGCGTAGTCGCGCATTCCGATCATAATGAGCCTTTTGTACCTCCTGGGCCTTCAGGATTTCTTCCTTGGCCATACGACAGGTTTCCCTAAGTCTGCCAGCCAAGTTTATAACTTACTCGTATGTTGTACGTACCTCCGGACTTGGCACGTCCTCGTCCCATAGCTCTCTCAGCACTTGGAGTGGACCGCGCACTGCTCTCCCGTAGAGTAGCTCGAAAGGTGAGAACTTCAGTGCACTCTGCGATGCTTCCCTGTGTGCGAACAGAAGAGGAGCCACAAATCTCGGCCATTCCTTGGGTTGCTCGGCGGCCAGCCGCTTGAGCATCTTCTTCAGTGTGCCGTTGAACCTTTCGCACAGACCCTTACACATGGGATGCCAGGGTGTCGTGTTAAGGGCCTTCACAGAGAGAATCCTAAACGTTTCGTCCATCATGGCAGACGCAAACTGAGTGCCTCGGTCGCTCAGCACCTCCTTGGGAATCCCCACACGGCAGAATATCCCTACCAGCGCTTCAGCCACCGTGGTGGCCTCTATATTTTTCAGAGGTACTGCTTCAGGCCAGTGAGTGCTGAGGTCCACACACGTGAGTAGATATTTTGATCCGTCAGTCGCGCGTGGCGTGATAGGCCAAACAATATCTTCCGCTACCCTATCAAATGGCTGGGATATAAGAGGCATGGGTTTTAGCGGCGCAGGTTGTACACGGCCCTTGTCTACAGTTTTTTGACACACGTCACAGGACCTCACGAATCTCACGATATCGGCCATCATGCAGGCCAGAAAAATGTGTGACTAATGCCCCCTACTCTACCGTTTTTCACAATCAATCCCCGCGGTGAATCTACTAGTACTGAGGAGGCGGCTGCGAGTCAAAATGAGTGGGGCTGTGGGGCCCTGTTATTTGCTTCAAGGGTCACCTGAACGCTACGGCCGGCGAGGGGTGGTTCTGGACGGCTGTAATTGGAGTAGCGTCTGCCGCTGGTACAATATCGTCCAGCGTCTCGAGTAGCGCGGCAGCATATCTGCCTGTGTGTGGGCCAGCTCTCATAAGTGGTGCGGGACGCGATGAACCGGTATTTCAGCCTCGTGGTGGTTGAAACTTATTACCCTCCCTGGGGTGTCCTTATGGCTTATTCTGCCGGAAGGGAGGCGGTGCCTGCTCCTTCCTTACTGGCTCCGGATCGTTGGGCTGCGCCTTGCTGCCGCTCCCCGCGGAACGAATTCGGGGAACATTTTTACGTCCATGTGCGGCAAAATGGAGGTCCAGGTTTTCCGCCATTTTGTTTGCCTGTACGTTTCCCGTGGCCTTAGTTGTGGCCATAAACTCAGGCGGGCACATTTCCTCAAACCTGTCGCGTATGACTAACTCCCGCAACGCTTCATACGTGAGGTAAATCCCTTCCTTCTGCACTCGCTCGTCATAGGGACAAGAAATTCTGGCGTGAGCCTGAACGGCAGTTTCGTTCTCACTGATAGCGGTACTGCGAAATGCCTGCTTGGCAACCTCCGCCGTTCTGCCAAACGCCTTCAAAGGAGCGCATTTCATGTGCTCGTACGAGTTATCTTCGGGCCCCAGCCCATGTACGATGGACAAGGCTTTGGCTGTAAACAGGCTGTAAAACTCGATGGCCTTTTCTTCAGATTCCATCTGATACAACTTGGCCAGCCGTTCGAAACGGGAAATGAAGGCATCGATGTTTTCCCCTTCACGGTAAGCATTAAGTTTCACCATATGTAAGGCACGAAGATTGCTTCCCTCAGAATTTCGAGATCGAGTCTCTTTTGCCTCAACACGGCGAAGCTCTATTTCAGCCATCGCTTTCTCGTGTTCCCGTTCTTCGGTACGAATCATTTCCTGCCTCACACGTTCCTGCCTTTCCTCCTCCCGCAGACGGTCCTCTCTCTCACGTTCCTCGGCACGTAAGCGGTCCTCTCTCTCCTCAGCTAGCCGCTTCTGTATATACTCACTAACCTTCGTCGTTGCTGTTATGTTCAGCGCCGCGATTTCAGGCCTAAACCGCGCAAAGGGATCGAAAAATTCACTATTATCCTCGGACGCCATTGTCTACAGCAAAAGATGTCAGCAAAATTATACGGTACCAAAGAATTATTCCGCCGTGACTGCGCTAAGTATGAGGTCTCTGTTCGGGCGCCAACTGTCATGGATCGGGGTCCCTTTACACTTTAACACCCGCCAATCACATGCGACTCCTGGTTGAGTCTCCAGGTAGACTAGGGTAGGACACTCAAAGGGAGTCATAAAGTCACAGTCATAAATCTATGATTTATATTTACACAGTAACTACAACGACGTTTAGTAAGATCACCGATGGGCTTAATGATAATTTCACAGCAGTCTCTGATCCACTGCTTAAGACATCATTGGGAGTAATTTCGGCAGTGTTTTTTTTTTTTTTTTTGTGTGTAGGAAGGACACTGGCCAAGGGCAACAAAAATCTAATAAAAAGAATGCCCACTGAAATGCCAGTCCCATAAAAGGGTCGAAGCAGTGGTCAAAAATTGATGAATAAGTGTCTTGAAACCTCCCTCTTGAAGGAATTCAAGTCATAGGAAGGTGGAAATATAGAAGCAGGCAGGGAGTTCCAGAGTTTACCAGAGAAAGGATGAATGACTGAGAATACTGGTTAACTCTTGCGTTAGAGAGGTGGACAGAATAGGGGTGAGAGAAAGAAGAAAGTCTGGTGCAGCGAGGCCGCGGAAGGAGGGGAGGCATGCAGTTAGCAAGATCAGAAGAGCAGTTGGCATGAAAATAGCGGTAGAAGACAGCTAGATATGCAACATTGCGGCGGTGAGAGAGGGGCTGAAGACAGTCAGTTAGAGGAGAGGAGTTGATGAGACGAAAAGCTTTTGATTCCACCCTGTCTAGAAGAGCAGTATGAGTGGAACCCCCCCAGACATGTGAAGCATACTCCATACATGGACGGATAAGACCCTTGTACAGAGTTAGCAGCTGGGGGGATGAGAAAAACTGGTGAAGACGTCTCAGAACACCTAACTTCATAGAAGCTGTTTTAGCTAGAGATGAGATGTGAAGTTTCCAGTACAGATTATAAGTAAAGGACAGACCGAGGATGTTCAGTGTAGAAGAGGGGGACAGTTGAGTGTCATTGAAGAAGAGGGGATAGTGGTCTGGAAGGTTGTGTCGAGTTGATAGATGGAGGAATTGAGTTTTTGAGGCATTGAACAATACCAAGTTTGCTCTGCCCCAATCAGAAATTTTAGAAAGATTAGAAGTCAAGCGTTCTGTGGCTTCCCTGCGTGATATGTTGGACGTCTATGAAAAGACGTGGAAAAGTGCAGGGTGGTATCATCAGCGTAGGAGTGGATAGGACAAGAAGTTTGTTTTAGAAGATCATTAATGAATAATAAGAAGAGAGTGGGTGACAAGACAGAACCCTGAGGAACACCACTGTTAATTGATTTAGGAGAAGAACAGTGACCGTCTACCACAGCAGCAATAGAATGGTCAGAAAGGAAACTTGAGATGAAGTTACAGAGAGAAGGATAGAAACCGTAGGAGGGTAGTTTGGAAATCAAAGTTTGTGCCAGACTCTATCAAAAGCTTTTTATATGTCCAAGGTAACAGCAAAAGTTTCACCAAAATCTCTAAAAGAGGATGAACCTCAGTAAGGAAAGCCAGAAGATCACCAGTAGAGCGGCCTTGACGGAACCCATACTGGCGATCAGATAGAAGGTTGTGAAGTGATAGATGTTTAAGAATCTCCCTGTTGAGGATAGATTAAAAAAACTTTAGATAGGCAGGAAATTAAAGCAATATGACGGTAGTTTGAGGGATTAGAACGGTCACCCTTTTTAGGAACAGGTTGAATATAGGCAAACAGTGTGTACTGCTTCTTCCTTCTGTATGTAAAGTATGCGTGTAAGGTGCAATTTAGTAACAGTAGCATACATGCATGTACAGTAATAAGTTTCCAAATAAATGGATTTATCATAGTCTATCATGTGTGTATAAATCCACACATTCACAGTTATACACACATTATCATATTTCACTCTGGTGGTCATCACATTTACCATTTCGTTGAATAAGGGCGAGTTCGGCAGGGTGAGGCCGTTCGTTCGTTATACCCACAATTAAGTATAAAATGTTTCGTTACATTAAAATTGTATATTGTATATATGAAAAAAAAAAATCCTAAATAAACTGTTCACAGGTGGGTACGTTCAACTTTCCTCCAGCTGTGATATATCGACGTGAGAACAACGGCAGTGAAGGTCACTGGTACGGTGACAACATCTTTCTGGCGGAGGCCGTGGGGGATGTTCTGAATTTCTCTCTACGTTATAGGAGGCCTCCCGCTGGTGAGGTTACACATTTAATACGCCTACTGAGTGATGGCGTGCCGTTTCAGTAAGGCCCGGTTTACACTACTGCGTTTTTACAGATTCTGTTTCCGCACACCATCCAACAATGACGTCACCACCGTTTCCATTCGAGCTGTAGTGAGAACCGGGCTTCGTTTCTGCTTCGTCATCCGCGAGCAGCAAGGTGGCAATAATTATAGGAGGTCGAGGAGGTCTCTTCTCCGCGCACCCATGTTGACAAACAATGATTACAGGGATTCCTCCGTTCAGTGCTGACTCTGTTTTTGTGACGTCATTGTTGGACGGATTCCGTCTCCGTTCACCGCCCAACAATAACTAACGTCACAAAAACGGAGTCAATACTGAACAGAGGAGTTGGCTGCTGTCTCCGTATCCATGTTCGTCAACATGGCCGCGCGGAGAAGAGACATCCTCGCCAAGGATTTCGTATACTTCTTGCCACCTTGCTGCTCACAGCTGACGAAGAGAGACCAGCGAGGTGAAGACGAGTGTCATTTATTGCTTTGCGGTGTTCCCGCCTCATGCTGGGACCCCAGTCGCTCCTCTTTTTCCACGAAGTATTAAAATGTTTAATTTACAATATAACATTATTACATTACAAAGCTATAATTCAGTGACGTTTTTTCATGTACTTGAGTATCATACCTAGAACATTCAAAATATCAGTACGTGCAACACTACTAGTCTCTCCGTACAAAGCTAAACTTGATTAATCTCTTCCGCTCAGCTCGTCCGTTCAAGCTGAGGTAGAAATGGAGCCCGGTTCCTACTACAGTCACTCGAACGGAAACGGTGGTGACGTCATTGTTGGATGGTGTACGGAAATGGAATCCGTAAAAACGGAGTAGTGTAAACCGAGCCTTAGTTTAAATCAACTAGTTAATACAGAGCAAAATCTGAGCTTTAGAGATCATTTAAGTATAATGTAACCAAAATGCTTTTAGTTTTCCATCCCTAAAGTAGGTAATTTTGCCCCCCTCCCCCACAAAAAAAATATTAATAATAAAAATGTACTGATTTCCGTTTATAACATCTGGTCAATGTAAAAACTTGATGATCCTGGCACAGGCGAGTTCTGGGGGAAGCTGACAGTGAACGGGTCGTGGGACGGTCTGGTCGGCATGTTGGCCCGTGGAGAAGCTGACATCGTCCTTGCCAACCTTTTCGTCGCTAATGTGAAAGGGCGGACGAAGTTCCAGGAGTACACTTTCCCACATGGCCAAGTGGTGCGTACTCACCAATCTCGGTGGACAATGCAATATTATACAATTTCACTAACATTTACAGCACATTCTTTCAAACGTTGCACCGCAGGAAACTTGCTTTATGGTAAAAAAGCCGTCACCATTACCAAGATGGCAATCCGTGTCACTGCCTTACACCTTAGAAGTGTGGCTTGCTGTGATGGGCGTGATTCTCCTGGCCGGACCACTTCTGCACACCCTGGCATACTCTTCAGTTTCCAGGTGAGGCAGCGAAAACGGGAATATTAGGATTTATCACCATGTAAATCGGTAAGATTCGAACAATGCAAGGAGACTTCTGGGTTATGAAATGCTAAAATTACTGTATTCAACAAGTGGATGTAAACAAGGGACTCGGGTTTTCTACGATCAGGTGTTTTTATTATGTAATTTGCACTAATATGGACCACTGTATCTAGATGGCAAGGGATGTTTATGATTTGGAAATAATGAAAAAAAAAAAAAATCACCTAGATTGAAACATCTGCACTCGGAGCACTCATCATGAGATATGATGTTGCTTTTGGATATATGTACAATGCTAATACTTAGGCAACTGGAAAGTGGGAACTGGGAAAACATATTAATTTTTTTTTTTTGCATTATTTTTGCAAATATGTAAACTTTTGGCAAGTTTGTCTCTAAACTGGGAAAACATATATATATATATATATATATATATATATATATATATATATATATATATATATATATATATATATATATATATATATATATATATATATATATAAGAACATAAGAAATAAGGGAAGCTGCAAGAAGCCACCAGGCTTACACGTGGCAGTCCCTGTATGATATATACTTACCTTTTTCCACATATCATCCCCATCCATAAACCCGTCTAATCTTCTCTTAAAGCTCCCTAATGTCTTAGCACTAACAACATGATTACTGAGTCCGTTCCATTCATCTACCTTTCTATTTGAGATTAATCTTTTTCCTATCTCTTTCTTAAACTTAAATTTTTCAAGCTTGAACCCGTTAATTCTTGTTCTGCCCTGGTTGCTGATCCTAAGAATTTTGCTTACGTCCCCCTTGTTATAAGCCTTATACTACTTAAAGACTTCTATCAGGTCCCCTCTTAATCTACGTCTCACTAAAGAATGTACATTTAACAGCTTCAACCTCGCCTTGTAAGAAATACTCCTCATCCCCTGTATCCTTTTAGTCATTCTCCTTTGTACTGATTCTAATAGACCTAAATCCTTCCTGTAATGTGGGGACCAGAATTGCACAGCGTAGTATATATATATATATATATATATATATATATATATATATATATATATATATATATATATATATATATATATATATATATATATATATATATATATATTTTTTTTTTTCTTTTATGTAGGAAGGATACTGGCCAAGGGCAACAAAAATCTAATAAAAAAAATGCCCACTGAAATGCCAGTCCCATAAAAGGGTCAAATAAAAGGGTAGCATTTACAGATGAAAATGATATAGTATGTCAAATGACAACATTTATTGTACAATAAAAATATATTCTTTATACCATACAAAACTACATTCTTTATTTTGTACTAGATAAGTAAGATATCTGCATGGAATGCATGCCAGAGGTTGAGAATACAATGGGAATAAAAAAAAAAAAAAAAACTAGAATACTTGTAACAAAGATTTGTGCTTCTTCGAAAACTAGAGGTATAACAGTCTGTAAGGTCATGTAATAATATTTTAAATCATTTTTAGTTTACATCACTTCTGTTTTACCCAGCATTGAAAAATATATACGAGAAAACATAATATCCTACATAATCTTCAAATGACTTTTTTTTTCATCACCATCATCTCTTTATAGTAATAGTGATAATGCCCATATTTTATCACTATTCAGGTGTGTGTGTACTAGGCTAAACGGCTTAACTAAAACCTGAGCAAAGGTAGTTCATTAGTTATTCTTGCACACAAGTCAATGAAATATCTGAAGGCCATCACACATCATATTGTTCATCCCAGAGCTTTAACAATTCTAAATAATGATACATGTAAATCACATTATGAATGAAATTGTACATCATATTGTACATCACAGAGCTTTAACAATTCTAAATAATGATACATACATGATACAATCACATTATGTATGAAATTGCAAAATCAGATTATAAAGCATTGTTATGCCTTACACTTGAATATCTAAATAAAAAATGGCTATTTCTTAAAGTTAATGTTAAATATACTTAAATAAATACTAATTATTAATACTTCTTGATTTTAGCTACTTATCTATAAATATACATAAAAATGCTACAAGAAACTTGCTTAAATATTACTGTGCTTAGCCTGTCACAGTCTAACAAAAGTATCAGATGTGTTGCTAAAACAGTCGTGTTGCTCAACCGCTCCAAAGAATTGCGTTTTTAATACAAAAAAATTCAGATGTTTGCATTTGCAACATCTGTAATGCAAGTCCTCTCTCTGTCACATAAGAACATAAGAGCATAAGAAATAAGGGAAACTGCAAGAAGCCATCAGGCCTACACGCGGTAGTCCCTGTATGAAATATACCTATCATCCCCATCCATAAATCTGTCTAATCTTCTATTAAACCTCAGCAATGACTCAGCACTAACAACTTGATTACCGTTTCGTTTCTTTCATCTACCACTCTATTTGAGATCCAATTCATTCGTATTTCCATTTTGAAACTAAATTTTTCAAGCTTGAACCCGTCATTTCTTGTTCTACCATAGTTACTGATTCTAGGAATTTTGCTTACGTCCACCTTGTTATAACCCTTATACCACTTAAAGACTTGTATCAAGTCTCCTCTTAACCTACGTTTCTCTCTCTCTCTCTCTAAAAAAAAAAAAATAAATAAATAAAAAAAAAATAACACCTTAAGTCTTGCTTCGTAAGGAATACTCCTCATCCCCTGTATCCTTTTAGTCATTCTCCTTTGTACTGATTCTAATAGACCTATATCCTGTAATATGGGGACTAGAACTGCACAGCGTAGTCTAGATGAGGTCTGACCAGCGCCAAATATAATTTTGATATTATTTCGGGACTTCTGCTTTTACCACTCCTAAAAATGAATCCTAGTATTCTATTTGCAATGTTTCTGGCCCCTATGCATTACTAAATGGAGCCATCTATAACTCCTAAATATTTTTCGTACCCTGAACCTATCAGAGATTCGTTGCTTATTGTGTACCTTATTGTGTACCATTGTGTACCTTATTGTGTACCTAGTACTTTGCATATGTTGATATTAAACTGCATTTGCCATCTGTCTGTCCATTCGTTCATTCTATCCAAATGTGCCTGCGAGGCGATGGAATCCGATTCTGACATTTTTTTTTTTTTTATGTAGGAAGGACACTGGCCAAGGGCAACAAAAAGCTAATAAAAAAAATGCCCACAGAAATGCCAGTCCCATAAAAGGGTCAAAGCAGTGGACAAAAATTGATGGATAAGTGTCTTGAAATCTCCCTCTTGAAGGAATTCAAGTCATAGGAAAGTGGAAATACAAAAGCAGGCAGGGAGTTCCAGAGTTTACCAGAGAAAGAGATGAATGAATGAGAATACTGGTTAACTTTTGCGTTAGAGAGGTGGACAGAATAGGAGTGAGAGAAAGAAGAAAGTCTTGTGCAGCGAGGCCGCGGAAGGAGGGGAGGCATGCAGTTAGCAAGATCAGAAGAGCAGTTAGCATGAAAATAGCAGTAGAAGACAGCTAGATATGCAACATTGCGGCGGTGAGAGAGAGGCTGAAGACAATCAGTTAGAGGAGAGGAGTTCATGAGACGAAAAGCTTTTGATTCCACCCTGTCTAGAAGAGCAGTATGAGTGGAACCCCCCCAGACATGTGAAGCATAGTCCATACATGGACGGATAAGGCCCTTGTACAGAGTTAGCAGCTGGAGGGGTGAGAAAAACTGGCAGAGACGTCTCAGAACACCTAACTTCATAGAAGGTGTTTTAGCTAGAGATGAGATGTGAAGTTTCCAGTTCAGATTATAAGTAAAGGACAGACCAAGGATGTTCAGTGTAGAAAAGGGGGACAGTTGAGTGTCATTGAAAAAGAGGGGATAGTTATCTGGAAGGTTGTGTCGAGTTGATAGATGGAGGAATTGAGTTTTTGAGGCATTGAACAATAAAAAGTTTGCTCTGCCCCAATCAGAAATTTTAGAAAGATCAGAAGTAAGGCGTTCTGTGGTTTCTCTGCGTGATATGTTTACCTCCTGAAGGGTTGGACGTCTATGAAAAGACGTGGAAAAGTGCAGGGTGGTATCATCAGCGTAGGAGTGGATAGGACAAGAAGTTTGGTTTAGAAGATCATTAATCAATAATAAGAAGAGAGTGGGTGACAGGACAGAACCCTGAGGAACACCACTGTTAATAGATTTAGGAGAAGAACAGTGACCGTCTACCACACCATCATTAGAACGGTCAGAAAGGAAACTTGAGATGAAGTTACAGAGAGAAGGATAGAAACCGTAGGAGGGTAGTTTGGAAATCAAAGCTTTGTGCCAGACTCTATCAAAAGCTTTTGATATGTCCAAGGCAACAGCAAAAGTTTCACCAAAATCTCTAAAAGAGGATGACCAAGACTCAGTAAGGAAAGCCAGATCACCAGTAGAGCGGCCTTGACGGAACCCATACAGGCGATCAGATAGAAGGTCGTGAAGTGATAGATGTTTAAGAATCTTCCTGTTGAGGATAGATTCAAAAACTTTAGATAGGCAGGAAATTAAAGCAATAGGACGGTAGTTTGAGGGATTAGAACGGTCACCCTTTTTAGGAACAGGTTGAATGTAGGCAAACTTCCAGCAAGAAGGAAAGGTAGATGTTGACAGACAGAGCTGAAAGAGTTTGACTAGGCAAGGTGCAAGCACGGAGGCACAGTTTCGGAGAACAATAGGAGGGACCCCATCAGGTCCATAAGCCTTCCGAGGGTTTAGGCCAGCGAGGGCATGGAAAACATCATTGTGAAGAATTTTAATACGTGGCATGAAGTAGTCAGAGGGTGGAGGAGAGGGAGGAACAAGCCCAGAATCGTCCATGGTAGACTTTTTAGCAAAGGTTTGAGCAAAGAGTTCAGCTTTAGAAATAGATGTGATAGCAGTGGTGCCATCTGGTTGAAATAGAGGAGGGAAAGAAGAAGAAGCAAAGTTATTGGAGATATTTTTGGCTAGATGCCAGAAATCAGGAGGGGAGTTAGATCTTGAAAGGTTTTGACATTTTCTGTTAATGAAGGAGTTTTTGGCTAGTTGGAGAACATACTTGGCATGGTTCCGGCCAGAAATATAAAATGCATGAGATTCTGGTGATGGAAGGCTTCAGTACCTTTTGTGGGCCACCTCTCTATCATGTATAGCACGAGAACAAGCTATGTTAAACCAAGGTTTAGAAGGTTTAGGACGAGAAAAAGAGTGAGGAATGTATGCCTCCATGCCAGATACTATCACCTCTGTTATGCGCTCAGCACACAAAGACGGGTCTCTGACACGGAAGCAGTAGTCATTCCCAGGAAAATCAGCAAAATACCTCCTCAGGTCCCCCCAACTAGCAGAGGCAAAACGCCAGAGGCACCTTCGCTTAGGGGGATCCTGAGGAGGGATTGGAGTGATATGACAAGATAAAGATATGAGATTGTGATCGGAGGAGCCCAACGGAGAAGAAAGGGTGACAGCATAAGCAGAAGGATTAGAGGTCAGGAAAAGGTCAAGAATGTTGGGCGTATCTCCAAGACGGTCAGGAATACGAGTAGGGTGTTGCACCAATTGCTCTAGGTCATGGAGGATAGCAAAGTTGTAGACTAGTTCACCAGGATGGTCAGTGAAGGGAGAGGAAAGCCAAAGCTGGTGGTGAACATGGAAGTCTCCAAGAATGGAGATCTCTGCAAAAGGGAAGAGGGTCAGAATGTGCTCCACTTTGGAAGTTAAGTAGTCAAAGAATTTCTTATAGTCAGAGGAGTTAGGTGAGAGGTATACAGCACAGATAAATTTAGTATGAGAGTGACTCTGTAGTCGTAGCCAGATGGTGGAAAACTCGGAAGATTCAAGAGCGTGGGCACGAGAACAGGTTGAGTCATTGCGCACATAAACGCAGCATCCACCTTTTGATCGAAAATGAGGATAGAGAAAGTAGGAGGGAACAGAAAAGGGGCTACTATCAGTTGCCTCAGACGCCTGAGTTTCAGTGAGGAAAAGAAGATGAGGTTTAGAAGAGAAGAGGTGGTGTTCTACAGATTGAAAATTAGATCTTAGACCGCGAATGTTGTAGAAGTTAATGAAGAAAAAGTTGAGGGGGGTGTCAAGACACTTAGGGTCGTCGACAGAAAGGCAGTCCGACCTGGGGACATTTATGGTCCCCTCCCCAGATGGGGACTCCGAGGCTGGTGTAGGAGTCGCCATGATGATTTTAAAATTTTTGAGTGGAGGGTGTGTGTGTTATTAGGTGCTTGTAGTTTTGTGTGGAGGAAGAGAGTTGTCTTTAGAGGGCAGGCTGTGACTGCCCCCTTGTGTTGTGACACACAAAGGGAAACGTTCAGTGAGGTCACATCTGGGTTTAATGATAAGTTCACAGCACCCCCTGAACAGTGCTTTAGACCTCACTGGGAGTAATTATCGTTTCGGCAGGTGTCTACTGCCTCCTAATTAATCCACCTATCTTCATGTTATACCTCTGCTATTCCATTTCATTCCAATTCTCCGTCACCTTGGTGGTGATGGAAGTTCCTGCTGAGGTCTCTCAACTGTGCCACCATCCCCTGTGTATGCCTCCGAGGGAGACATACAACTCCATCCTGACCACCCACACCACCCTCGAACACTCTGACTGTGCCTTCATGGTTGATAATGAAGCTCATCTACGCAGGGAAAGGCACACGGGAATACCTGAGGAGGTATTTTGCTGACTTTCCTTGGAATGACCACTGCTTCCGTGTCAGAGACCCGTCTTTGTGTGCTGAGCGCATAACAGAGGTGATAATGTCTGGCATGGATGCGTACATTCGTCACTCTTTTTCTCGACCTAAAGCTTCCAAACCTTGGTTTAACACAGCTTGTTCTCGTGCTATACATGATAGAGAGGTGGCCCACAAAAGGTGCTGAAGCATTCCATCACCAAAATCTCATGCACTTTATATTTCTGCACGGAACCATGGCAAATCTGTTCTCCAACTAGCCAAAAACTCCTTCATTAACAGAAAGTGTCAAAATCTTTCAAGATTTAACTCCCCTCGTGACTTCTGGCATCTAGTTAAAAATATTTCCAATAACTTAACTTTTTTTTCTTTCCCTCCTTTATTTGAACCAGATGGCATCACTGCT
Source organism: Scylla paramamosain (assembly GCF_035594125.1). NCBI lineage: Eukaryota > Metazoa > Arthropoda > Malacostraca > Decapoda > Portunidae > Scylla > Scylla paramamosain. The sequence goes on along the minus strand of NC_087166.1, from coordinate 20,370,183 downwards.
ATCACATCTATTTCTAATGCTGAACTCTTCGCTCAAACCTTTGCTAAAAACTCTACCTTGAACGATTCTGGGCTTGTTCCTCCCTCTCCTCCATCCTCTGACTACTTCATGCTTCCTATTAAAATTCTTCGCAATGATTTTTTCCATGCCCTAGCTGGCCTAAACCCTTGGAAGGCTTATGGACCTGATGGGGTCCCTCCTATTGTTCTCCGAAACTGTGCCTCCGTACTTGCACGTTGCCTAGTCAAACTCTTTCAGCTCTGTCCGTCAACATCTACCTGTCCTTGCTCGAAGTTTGCCTACATTCAGCTTGTTCCTAAAAAGGGTGACCGTTCTAATCACTCAAACTATCGTCCTATTGTTTTAATTTCCTGCCTATCTAAAGTTTTTGAATCTATCCTCAACAGGAAGATTCTTAAACATCTATCACCTCACAACCTTCTATCTGATAGCCAGTATGGGTTCCATCAAGGCCGCTCTACTGGTGATCTGGTTTTCCTTAATGAGTCTTGGTCATCCTCTTTTAGAGATTTTGGTGAAACTTTTGCTGTTACCTTGGACATATCAAAAGCTTTTGATAGAGTCTGGCACAAAGCTTTGATTTCCGAACTACCCTCCTACGGCTTGTATCGTTCTCTCTGTAACTTCATCTCAAGTTTCCTTTTTGACCGTTCTGTTGCTGCTGTGGTATACGGTCACTGTTCTTCTCCTAAATCTATTAACAGTGGTGTTCCTCAGGGTTCTGTCCTGTCACCCACTTTTTCTTATTATTCATCAATGACCTTCTAAACCAAACTTCTTGTCCTATCTACTCCTACGCTGATGATACCACCCTACACTCTTCCACGTCTTTTCATAGACGTCCAACCCTTCAGGAAGTAAACATTTCGCGCAGGGAAGTCACAGAACGCCTGACTTCTGATCTTTCTAGAATTTCTGATTGGGGCAGAGCAAACTTGGAATTGTTCAATGTCTCAAAAACTCAATTCCTCCATCTATCAACTTGACACAACCTTCCAGACAACTATCTCCTCTTCTTCAATGACACTCAACTGTACCCCTCTTCTACACTTAACATCCTCAGTCTCTCCTTTACTTATAATCTGAACTGGAAACTTTACATCTCATCTCTAGGTAAAAACAGCTTTTATGAAGTTAGGTGTTCTGAGACGTTTCCGCCAGTTTTTCTCACCTCCCGAGCTGCTAACTCTGTACAAGGTCCTTATCCGTCCATGTATGGAGTGTGCTTCACATGTCTGGGTAGGTTCCACTCATACCGCTCTTCTAGACATACCCCTCTTTAAAAGCTTTTCGTTTCTTCAACTCCTCTCCTCTAACTGATTGTCTTCAGCCTCTCTCTCATCGCCGCGATGTTGCATCTCTAGCTGTCTTCTATCGTTATTTTCATGCTAACTGCTCTTCTGATCTTGCTAACTGTATGGTTCCCCTCCTCCCGCGGCCTCGCTGCACAAGACAATGTGCTACGTTAAGGGCCCCGGGTATGGATCGTTGTTCAACGGATAATAGAAATCTGCTAGTGGTCGTCCTCAAGGGACAAGATGAGCTATATACTGTAGGCTACCGGGAGGAAATTCTCGGACCAAAATTTACAGCTGCTGACCTAAGTGCAATCGAAAAGCTCCTGATAAATGTGGAAGAGGTTCCTGATGTCAATTAATCAATTAATTAATTAATCAATTACAACAGCAACAGCAAGGGCAACTAACGGGCAAGGATATATTAAGTATCAGTGGACAACTCAATGTACATCTAGACGATGTAGTTGCCTAAAAAAAAAAAAAATAAATAAATAAATAAATAAATAAATAAAAATAAACAAAAAATAAATAAATAGAACTTGCGTTGTCACCAGGGCGAATCATGGAAAAATTTTTAACTTTTTAGGCAGTTGTATTTACACCAGGCAAAATTGAGCTACATAATGTGAACATCAAGCATTTTTTCTTTTTCTTTTTTTTTTTATATTTTTTTTTTCATTTTTTTTTTCATTTTTCGAATATTTGTAAATTGTGCAAATTGCTTGCCTAATGTGAACATTAGCAATTATCCACATTGGGCGTAATATATATATATATATATATATATATATATATATATATATATATATATATATATATATATATATATATATATATATATATATATATATATATATATATATATAAGCAAAATGTAAGCAAATTCTTCAAAATATGAAACATTTCTTGCTAGATCTGATCAGTTCAAGAATGATTTTATCATTCTTGAACTTATTAAGAACAATCTTTAGAACACTTTATATTCTTTCTTTCATTGTTTTAACTTATTTGCAACATTTCAAAAGCAATTATTAAGTAACTGATATTTTACTGCTTTTCCTTGGAATGACTATTGCTTCTGTGTCATACCATCTGTGTGTGCCGAGCGTATAACAGAGGTGATAGTGTCTGGCATGAAGGCGTCCATTCCTCACTTTCACTCAATCACTCAAAACTTTTCGAGATCTAACTCCCCTCTTGACTTCTGACATCTAGCCAAAAAACTACTCCAGTAAACCTTCCTAAACCTTCCAAACCATTTTTCAACACAGCCTGTTCTCGTGCTATACATGATAGAGAGGTGGCCCACAAAAGGTACTTGAGCCTTCCATCACCAGAATCTCATGTGTTTTATATTTCTGCCCCGAACCATCCCAGGCCTGTTATCCAACCAGCCAAAAACTCATTCATTAATAGAAAGTCTCAAAACTTTTCAAGATCTAACTCCCCTCGTGACTTCTGACATCTAGCCAAAAACGACTCCAATAACTTTGCTTCTTTTCTTTTCCCTCCTTTATTTCAACCAGATGGCATCACTGCTATCTATCTCTAAAGCTGAACTCCTCGCTCAAATCTTTGCTAAAACCTCTACTTTGGATCATTCAGGGCTTCTTCCTCTCTCTCCTCCACCCTCTGACTACTTTATGCTACTTTTTAAAATTCTTCGCAGTGATGTTTTCCATGCCGTCGCTGGCCTAAACCCTCAGAAGTCTTATGGACCTGATGGGGTCCTTCCTATTGTTCTCATCAAACTGTGCCTCCTTGCTTGCACTTTGCCAAGTCAAACTCTTTCAACTCTGTCTGTCAACATCTACCTGTCCTTCTTGCTGGAAATTTGTCTACATTCAGCCTGTTCTTAAAAATGGTGACAGTTTTAATCCCTAAAACTACCGTCCCATTGCTTTAATTTCCTGCCTATCTAAAGTTTTTGAATTTATCCTCAAGAAGAATATTCTTAGATAGCTATCACTTCTCAACCTTCTATTTGATCACCAGTATGGGTTCCCTGAAGACTCATACCGCTCTTCTAGACAGGGTTGAATCAAAACCTTTTCGTCTCATTCAACTCCTCTCCTCCAACTGACTGTCTTCAGCCTATTTCTAATTGCCGCAATGTTGCATCTCGTGCTGTCTCCTACCGCTATTTTCATGCTAACTGCTCTTCTGATCTTGGTATTTGCATACCATCCCTCCCGTGGCCTCGCTGCACAAGACTGTTTTCTTTCTCTCACCCCTGTTGTGTCTAATTTTATAATGCAAGAGTTAATCAGTATTCTCATTCATCCCTTTCTCTGGTAAACTCTGGAACTGCCTGCCTGTTTCTGTATTTCCACCTTCCTATGACTTGAATTCCTTCAAGAGTGAGATTTCAAGACACATATCCTACAATTATTTTGCTGCTGCTTTTAGACCCTATTCGGGGACCAGCATCTGAACGGGCAATTACTTTATTATATATATATATATATATATATATATATATATATATATATATATATATATATATATATATATATATATATATATATATATATATATATATATATATATATATATATATTTTTTTTTTTTCCCCTTAGCCGGTGAATTTTAGGAAGAGTTGGTGACAGGACAGAACCTAAAGGAACACCACTGTTAATATATTTAGTAGAAGAACAGTTACCATCAAACACAACAGCAGTAGAACGGTCAGAAAGAAAACTCGAGATGAAGTTACAGAGAGAAGGATAAAAGCTGTACGAGAGTAGTTTGGAAATCAAAGCAACCAGACTATCAAAGGGCCAGGTGCGACGACGGAGGCGCAGTTTCGGAGAAGAACTGGAGAGACCCCACCAGGTTCATAAGCCTTCCGAGGGTTTAGGCCAGCAAGAGCACGGGATACATCACAGCGAAGAATTTAAATGGGTAGCATGAGGTAGTCAGAAGATGGAGGAGAGGAAGGAACAAACCCTGAATCATATAAGGTAGAGATTTTAGCAAAGGTTTGAGCGAAGAGTTCAGCTTTAGAAATAGACGAGATATTAGTGGTGCCATCAGGTTGAAATGAAGGAAGAAAAGATGAAGAAGAAAAATTATTGGAGATGTTTTTGGCTAGGTGCAAGAAGTCGTGAGCGGAGTTAGATCTTGAAAAATTTTGACACTTTCTGTCAATGAAGTTTTTGATGTCAATGAGTTTTTGGCTAGTTGGAGAACAGACTTGGTAAAGGTCAAGTATCCTTTGTGGGCCACCTCTCCATCATTTATAGATCGAGAACAGGCTGTGTTAAACCAAGGATTGGAAAATTTAGGTGGAGAAAAGGAGTGAAGAATGTACGCCTCCATGCAAGACACTATTACCTTTGTTATGCGCTCAGCACACAGAGACTTTTCTCTGACACGGAAGCAGTAGTCATTCCAAGGAAAATCAGCATAATACCTCCTCGACTTCTCATTTAGCAGAGGCCAAAGTGCCAAAGGCACTTCCACTTTGGGGATCCTGACGATTGGTTGGAGTTGTACGACAATATACAAATATAAGATTGTGCACGGGGGAGCCAAACGGAGAAGATACAATGACAGGATAAGCAGGATTAGAGGTTAGGAAAAGGTCAAGAATGTTGGGCGTATCTCAAAAACGGTTAAGAATACGAGCAGGGAGTTGCACCAGTTGCTCTAGGTCGTGGAGGATAGCAAAGATAAAGGTTAGTTCACTAGGATGATCAGTGAAGGGAAAGGAAAACTAGAGCTGGTAGTGAACATTGAAGTCTACAAGAATGGAGACTCAACAAAAGAGAAGATAGTCAGAATGTGCTTCACTTTGGAAGTTTCGTCTTGTCGGAGAGAGAGGTATACAGCACAGATAAATTTAGTTTGAGTGTGACTGTAGTCGTAGCCAGATGGTGGAAAATATGGATGATTTAAGAGTGTGGACACGAGAGGTCGTTGTGCACATAAACACAACATCCAACTTTGGATTGAAAATGAGGATAGAGAAAGTAAAAGGGAATAGAAAAGGGGCTACTGTCCGTTGTCTCAGACACCTGTGTTTCAGTGAGGAAAAGCAGGGATACACTAGACTTCCTTCTTCATTTATATCAGCGTTTCGCCTTCAGAGAAGGCATCATCAGGCTAAAAAAAAAAAAAAAAAGAAAGAAAATTATAAGAATAAGTACAAAAAACTGAAGAATCATAAAACATCACACTAGCGTCACATTTTAAAAATAAAATGGCAACCATAAGGGGGACAGGCAGGCAAGCATCAACAAAAAAGAATGTGACATAATAACATATCGGCAGCAGCTTATACATGAAAAAAAAAAAATAATAGTAATAAAAAAAATTATATATATATATATATATATATATATATATATATATATATATATATATATATATATATATATATATATATATATATATATATATATATCAAGCAAAATAAATGTATAAAGCCATGGAGAAACTTTGTGTTTATCTCGTGTGTGGTGTGGTGGGGACTGATAAAGGGTGGTGGTGTGAGAACTAAATTGGTTACGAACCTGGATCCCCAAAGGTCCGAGCAGAGTTTATAAAAGATATATTTGTGATGATGACAGTTGGTTATTTAATTCAGGTTTCAAGTGTTTAATGTAAATAGCTTCTAATATTTTAGTGACTGAATGTGCGTTAACTTTATGTAATGTACTAAAATGCTTCTTTAGGGATCCGGGTTCGTAACTAATCTAGTTCTTACACCGCCACCCTTTGTTAGCTCTCATCACACCACACGCTAGAGCACACAGAGTTTGTCCACAGCTTTATACCTTTATATTGCCTGATTTTTATTTGTCATATATAAGCTGCTGCCGATATGTTACTATGACACATTGTTTTGTTAATGCTTGCCTACTTGTACTGTACTGTACTGTACTGTACAGTACTGTACAGTACAGTACAGTACTGTACAGTACAGTACAGTACTGTACAGTACAGTAATGTACTGTACAGTACAGTACTGTACTGAGTTAAATCAGGATCAGTAGAGAAGACGTAAGGAAGGCTTTAAGGAGGATGAAGGGAGATAAAGCAGTAGGTAGGCCCAGATAAGATACCAGTGGAAGCATGGAGGAGTTTAGGAGAGATGGCAGTGGGTTGGCTAACCAGACTGTTCAATGGGATCTTGGAAGGCGAAAGGATACCAGATGAGTGGAGAAAAAGTGTGCTAGTGCCGATTTTCAAGAACAAGGGATATGTACAATGCTGCAGCAACTATAGAGGAATTAAGCTGTTGTAATGCAATGAAGATATGGGAAAGAGTCATGGAAGCGAGATTGCGAAGAGTGGTGAGGATCAGTGATGAGCAGTTCGGATTCATGCCAGGGAGAAGCACAAAGGACGCAATATTTGCTGTGACGATGATGATGGAGAAGTATAGGGAAGGACAGAAGGAGCTGCATTGTGTGTTTATAAATCTAGAAAAGGTTTACGATCGGGTGCCGAGAGAAGAGCTGTGGTATTGCATGAGGTGCTCGGGAGTGGCAGAGAAGTATGTGAAGGTGGTGAAGGACATGTACAAAAACAGCGTAACAGCAGTAAGGTGTGCTGCAGGAATGACGGAGGGTTTCGGAGTGGAAGTGGGACTGCACCATAGATAGCCTTTGAGCCCCTTCCTGTTTGCAGTAGTGATGGACAGAATGACTGATGAAGTCAGACAGGAATACCCACGAACTATGATGTTCGGAGACAACGTAGTGATCTGATGCGAAAACCGGGAAGAAGTGGAGACTGAACCAAGACTGACCAAGACTGAATACATGAGTCTCAACGGAGGTGATGGGGAGACAATAAGGCTACAAGGTGTGTAAATGACAAAGGTTGACGAAATTAGATATTTGCGGTCCACGGTACAGAGAAATGGAGTAATGGTGGTAGGGAGGTAAAGAAGAGAGTGCAAGCGGGACGGAATGGGTGGAGGAAGACGGCAGCAGTGACATGTGACAGAAAGGTTTCCGCAAGAACAAAGGGAAAGATTTATAAAACAGTAGTGAGACCCGCCTTGCTGTACGGTATGGAAACAGTACCACTAACGAAAACGCAGGAAGCGGAGTTGGAAGTATCAGAATTGAAGATGTTGCGATTTGCTCTTGGAGTGGCGAGGATGGATAAAATCAGAAATGATTACATCAGAGGAACAACACACGTACGTCGGTTTGGGGACAAAGCAAGGGAGGCTAGGCTGAGATGGTTTGGACATGTCAGGAGTGGCGAGGAGTATGTGGGGAGGAGGATGCTGGACATGGATCTACCTGGCTGGAGGAGGAGATGGAGACCAAAGAGAAGGTTTATGGATGCTGTGAAGGGAGCCATGCAAGTGGTGGGCGTGACAGAGGAAGGCGTAGAAGATCGAGCGCATTGGAGAAGAGTGATCCGCTGCGGCGACCTCTAAATGGGAGCATATATATATATATATATATATATATATATATATATATATATATATATATATATATATATATATATATATATATATATATATATATATATATATATATATATATATATACTTACTTATTTATAAAGTATGGAAGAACAGACAACCGATAAACCTTGAAAGCAACATTAACATATTTATGTATCTGCACGTATAAAAAAAGAAAAAGAAAAAATATATATATATATATATATATATATATATATATATATATATATATATATATATATATATATATATATATATATATATATATATATATATATATATATATATATATATATATATATATATATATATATATATATATATATATATATATATATATATATATATATATATATATTTCTCTCTCTCTCTCTCTCTCTCTCTCTCTCTCTCTCTCTCTCTCTCTCTCTCTCTCTTTCTCTCTCTCTCTCTCCTATTTATTTTTTTTTGTTCTATATTTTTACTTCACGTACACACAGACATACAAATATGCTAATGGTGCTTCTCAAGCTTTTAGGTTACCTGTTTTTCCATACTCTATTGATGAGGATGTCTCCATCTTCATACTGTAGTGCATATTCTCCTAATCGGTAAGCTTTAGTTTATCATTTATTTATTGCTATTATTATTACATTTATTACATTATTATTACTTTTTTTTTCAGGGACGGGGATAAACTGGCATGCCGGTCACTACCGTATCTCAGCCTGTACACACTGGCCATGCACTTTAGAGTCTCGCAGACCGTTCTCCCGCTTCGCACCAGTCTGCAGGTAATGAACACTTCTTGAAGACTAGATTTTTTTTTTTTTTATGTAAGAGGATTACCGGCTAAGGGAAATAAAAAAAAAAAGTCCCACTGAGGTGTCAGTCCCACGAGATGTGAAGAGATTCCTTGATAATTGAAGGAAAAGTGTCTTGAAACCTCCCTCTTCAAAAGAGTACAAATCATAGGAGTTCCAGAGTTTACTAGAAAAAAAGGGATAAATCATTGAGAATACTGGTAAACTCTTACATAATATAATAGGGAAGAGAGAAAGAAGAACGTCTTGTCCAGCAAGGCTGCTGAAGGAGGGGAGTCATGCAGACAGCAAGATCAGAAGAGTAGTTGGCGTAAAATTATCGGCAGAAGATAGCAAGAGATGCAACACTGCATCGATGAGAAAGAGACTGAAGACAGTCAGTTAGGGTTAAGACGAAAACCTTTGATTCCATCCTGTCTAAAATAGCGATATGAGTGGAACCCCTTCCTCATACATGTGAAGCATGCTCCATGCTTGGACGGATAAGTCAGAGCTAGCAACTGGGGATGGTGCGGGGAGAAAAACTGGCAGAGACAACTCAGAACATCTAATTTCATACAAGCTATTTTAGCTAGATATGAGATGTGAAGTTTCTACTTTAGATTATAGATAATGGACAGACCGATGATGTTCAGTGTAAAAGATAGGACAGCTGAGTGTCATTGAATAAGAGGGGTAGTTATGTGAAGGTTGATGTCGAGTTGATAGATGTGATAGATGGAGGAATTGCATTTTTTGAGGCATCAAACAACACTAAGATTGCTCTGCCCCAATCAGAAATTTTAGAGATTAGAAGTCAGCCATTCTATGGCATCCCTGCGATACGGGGTAAGTTTTGTTAAGTCAGAGTAAGTTTGTTCTTTTTGCAATCCTCCCCTTTTTCCCTTCCGTTACTTGTAAAAGCGATTTGAATTCAAGGCCTCTTTAAGAAGAGAAGTTTTAGTTTAGTGTAAATTAATAAAATTTCAACCAGCCCCTATAGGTTTCTATAAAATGATTTATTAAATTTAATGTATGTTTGAGAAAGCAAGAAGATTGTCTGGGAACGCTGCCCGTGGATACTGTACAAGGCTTTAACTTGTTGTCTTGTTTGTAGTGATGTAGAGTTACCCATGGCGAAAAAAAAAAAAAAAAATGGACTAGGTAGCGCCAGCCGCCAAGTCGACCCTGGAGGCTCGGCCACATTCGACTGTTACTGATTGACAGAGGAAGCAAGGTGCGCGGGGGGATGCCGTACAAGATCCCGTCAAAACATAAGGTAGACGAGAAGCGTTTTTATACATGACTAAATAAAGGAACAACTATAAGGTTCGACCACACATTATTAACTGCAAACAAAACATAACGGGGCATATGGGTGACACGCAGGTCACAAATAACTATTAAATAAAAGTAACTGTATGTGTGTAAATGCGCAAAGTGTGCTTATCTGTGTAAGTCACACGACGTAGAACAACGAATCATAACCCAGGAAACATTACTGGGTACCTCAAACAAGAAAAAAAAAAAAAAGAAAAGAAATGGCGTTTCTATGCCAAACGAATAGCAAAAATAACACGACTGCAAATAACGGTTCAGTAATAACGCTTATGGCGACAATGCGAAGACTGACGTTTGAGAAGTCCTAAGTCTTGGAGCGACAGGAATATTATTGAAGGAGTTAGTTGGTGATGCAGCATTGAAGCGAAGAAGTCCTGAGGCTGAGAAGTCCTATAGTGGAACCAGACTAGCAGGTACTCGGGGCACTGGCTATACCTCAATCGGAGAGTGGCTTTACTTGACTGACAATGGCCAGCAAGGCGCGGCCTGAGGGATTTACGTGACAAGAACACTGGTGCGGCAGCGCCACATGGCCTATGTGCGTTACCAAATGTACCGAAAAATATACAGTGCCGTTGTTCCATCAACAAATCGAAGGCAAATTAAGGCAAAGGATAACAGTATGAGCTAAAAAGAGTTGTTCATATGGCTGTTGACTGAGAACGTAACACTAATGTGAGGCTGGAACAACCAACACTTCGAGTACCAAGCTAATCTGGCTCCACTATAGTAAAGCAGGCGAGATGCGTCTGTTACGGTTTAAAAGAGTCCAGTCTTGAAACGACAGAAACAGCAGCTATAGCAGGCGAGATGCGTCTGTGACAGCTGTGAAGAGTCCTAAGGGAACACAGGCTGACGAACAGGCAGGCAGGAGAAAGTTTGACAGAAGTGGCTGAAGAAAACAACATACGCATAATAGTACAGAAGGAGGCAGTAGACACCTGCTGAAACGATAATTACTCCCAGTGAGATCTTAAACACTGGATCAGGGGGTGCTGTGAATCTATCATTAAACCCAGCTGTGAACTCATTGAACGTTTCACTTTGCATCCCACAGCACAAAGGAGCAGTCACAGCCTGCTCCCTAAAGACAGCTCTCTTCCTTCACAAAAAACTACATGCACCTAATTACACATACACCCTGCACACACACACAAAAAAAAAAAAAATATCGTGGCGACTCCTACACCAACCTCGGAGTCCCCATCTGGGGATGGGACTACAACTGTCACCAGGTCGGACAGCTCTTCTGGTATCGACCTTAAGTGTCTTGACACCCCCCCAACTTTTTTTTTCATTAACTTCTTCAACATTCGAGGTCTAAGATCTAATTTTCTGTAGAACACAGCCTCTCCTCTACTAGACCTTATCTTCATTTCCTCACTGAAACACAGGTGTCTGAGGCAACTAACAGTATCCCCTTTTCTGTTCCTTCCTCCTTTCTCTATCATCATTTTCAATCCAAAGCTGGATGTTGTGTCCATGTGCGGAACGTCTTAACCTGCTCTCGTGCCCACGCTCTTTAATTTTTCGAATTTTCCACCATTCCACTACGACTACAGGGTCGCTTTCAAACTAAATTTATCTGTGCTGTATACCTCTCAGCTAACTACTCTGACAATAAGAAATTCTTTGACTACTTAACTTCCAAAGTAGAGCACATTCAGACTCTTCCATTTGCGGAGATCTCTATTCTTGGAGACTTCAATGTTCACCACCAACTTTGGTTTTCCTCTCCCTTCACTGACCATCATGGTAAACTAGCGTTTAAGTTTGCTATCCTCCACGACCTAGAGGTACTGGTGCAACACCCAACTCTTAATCTTGATCATTTTGGAGATACGCCCAACATTCTTGACCTTTTCCTAACTTCTAACCCTTCTGCTTATGCTGCCACTCTATCTTTTCCGTTGGGATCCTCCGATGACAATTTCCATATCTTATTTTTTACTATTTCTCCAAATCCTCCTCAGGATCCCGCAAAGTGGAGGTGTTTTTGACGTTTTCCCTCTGCTAATTGAAAGGAGCTGAGGAGGTATTATGTTGATTTTCCTTGGAATGACTGTGCTTCCGTGTCAGAGACAAGTCTCTGTATGCTGAGCGCATAACAGTATTGATAGTATCTGGTATAGAGGCGTACATTTCTTACTTTTTTTCGACCTAAACCTTGCAATCCTTGGTTTAACACAGGTGGCCCACAAAGCCCTCCATCCCCTGAATCTCATGCGATTTATTTCCATGATCTTTATGATCTTCCAAACCAAACTTCTTGTCCTATCCACTCCTGTGCTGATGATACCGTGCACTTTTCCACGTCTATTCCTAGACGTCAAACCCATCAGGAAGCAAACAATTCATGCAGGAAAGCCACAGAACGCCTGACTTCTGATCTCTCTAAAATGTTTGATTGGGGTCGAGCAAAGATAAAATTGTCCAGTGTCTCAAAAACCCAATTCCTCCACATATCAACTAGACACAACCTTCCAGGTAATTGTCCCTTATTCTTCAATGACACTCAACTGTCTCCCTCTTTTACACTGAACATCCTCGGTCTGTCCTTTTCTTATATTCTAAACTGGAAACTTTATATATCATATCTAGCTAAAACAGCTTCAATGAAGTTAGGATTTATGAGTCGTCTCCGTCAGTTTTTCTCACCTCCATGGCTAGTAACTCTGTACAGGGTCCTTATCCGCCCATGTATGGAGTATGCTTCACATGTATGGGGGGGGTTCCACTTATACTGCTATTTTAGTCAAGGTGGAATCGAAAGCTTTTCGTCTTATCAGTTCCTCTCCTCTAACAGACTGTCTTCAGCCTCTTTCTCATAGCCGCAATGATGCATATCTTTCTACCTTATACAGCTATTTTCATGCTAACTGCTCTTTTTTCTGATCTTGCTAACTGCATGCCTCTTCTTTTCTCGTGGCCTGCACAAGTCTTTCTTTCTCAAGTTTCTTTCTCTCATCCCTATTCTGTCCACCTCTCTCATGCAAGAGATAACCGGTATTCTCATTCTCTAGTAAATTCTGGAACTCCCTGGCTGCTTCTGTATTTCCTCCTTTCTATGACTTGAACTCTTTTAAGAGAGAGGTTTCAAGACACTTTTCTTTCAATTTTCGATGATTCTCTTGACGTCTGTTTTGGGACTGGCGCGAAGGTGGGATTTTTTCATCCGGTTTTACTTTCCTCGGCCAGTGACCCTCGTACATAAAAATAAATAAATAAATAAATAAAAATAAAATAAAATAAAATACTAGTAGCAGGTGGCCAGGAGGTGATGAAGCTAAAGGGAGGGAAGGGCTCACCACCACTGCCACCATACCCCACCTCACCCACTAAACGATTTTGACAGGAATGGCTGAATGATTCTGTTGTGCTTACAACTTGCACACTGTGTGAAGACTATTATTCAAGTAGTGTCTACGAGATAGTAAATTATACAATAATAAAATTTCTATATATACTTCAGTAAAATTAAATACAATAATAATCTCCAGGTATTCATCTTCAGTAACTCGCTGAGAACTTTTCATCAATTTGATTCGCAATGCAACCCGAGATTCTTGTCAGAGTAATTCAATACTTAACATTCAAGTCAAGAAATTACACATAAACTAAATCCTAAATCTAAAGACATGGTAACAATAAAATATCCTGCAAATTACTTCCTCCATTTTCACCTTCATGAGACATTAATTACTGAGACTGCATCACACAAATTTTAATCTCTCTCTCTCTCTCTCTCTCTCTCTCTCTCTCTCTCTCTCTCTCTCTCTCTCTCTCTCTCTCTCTCTCTCTCTATATATATATATAATTGTAATTACTCTCAGTGAGGTCTAAAGCACTGGATCAGGGGGTGCTGTGTTAGGTTAGGTTAGTTATCATTAAACCTAGCTGTGACCTCACTGAACGTTTCCCTTTGTGTCTCACAACACAAGGGGACAGTCACAGCCTGTCTTCTAAAGTCAACTCTCTTCCTCCACACAAAACTACAAGCACCTAATAACACACACACACACACACACACACACACACACACACACACACACACACACACACACACACACACACCCTTCACTCAAAAATTGAAAATTATCATGGTGATTCCTACACCAGCCTCGGAGTCCCTATCTGGGGACAGGACCACAAATGTCCCCAGGTCGTACTGCTCTTCTGATAACGACCCTAAGTGTATTGACAACCCCCTCAACTTTTTCTTTCATTAATTTCTGCAAAATTTGCTATATTATATCTAATTTTCAATCTGTAGAACACCACCTCTCCTCTTCTAAACCTCATCTTCTTTTCCTCACTGAAACTCGGGTGTCTGAGACAACTAAGAGTAGTCCCTTTTCTGTTCCCTCCTATTTTCTCTATCATCATTTTCAATCCAAAGCTGGATGTTGCGTTTATGTGCGCAAAAACTTAACCTGCTCTTGTGCCCACGTTCTAGAATCTTCCGAGTTTTCCACCATCTGGCTACGACTACAAAGTCACTCTCAAACTAAATTTATCTGTACTGTATACCTCTCACCTAACTCCTCAGACTATATGAATTCTTTGACTACTTAACTTCCAAAGTGGAGCACATTCTGACTCTCTTCTCTTTTGCAAAGATCTCCATTCTTGCATACTTTAATGTTCACCACCAGCTTTGGATTTCCTCTCCCTTCACTGACCATCTTGCTGAACTAGCCTTCAACTTTGCTATCCTCCACGACCTAGAGCAATTGGTGCAACACCATACTCATATTCCTGACCGTCTTGGAGATACGCTCAACATTTTTTACCTTTTCCTGATCTCTTATCCTTTTGGTTATGCTGTCAGCCTCTCTTTTCCATTGGGCTCCTCCGATCACAATCTCATATCTGTGTCTTGCCCTATCAATCCAGTCCCTCCTCAGGATCCCCTTTAAGCGAGTGTGCCTCTGGCCTCTGGGGACCTGAAGAGATATTTTGCTGATTTTCCTTGGAATGAGTACTGCTTCCGTGTTAGAAACCCGTCTTTATGTCCCGATTACATAACAGAGGTGATAGTGTCTGGCATGGAGGCATACACTAATCACTCTTTTTCTCGACCTAAACCTTCTAAACCTTGGTTTAACACAGCTTCTTCCCGTGCTATAAATGATAGAGAGGTGGCCCACAAAAGGTACTTAAGCCTTGGATCATCAAAATCTCATGCACCTTATATTTTTGCCTGGAACCATGCAGTCTGTCCTCCAACTAGTGAAAAACTCTTTCATTAATAGAAAGTCTCAAAATCTTTCAAGATCTAACTCCCCTCGTGACTTCTGGTATCTAACAAAAATATCTCGAATAACTTTGCTTCTTCTTCTTTCCCTCCTTTATTTCAACCAGATTGCACCACTGGTATCACATCTATCTCTAAAGCTAAACTCATCGCTGAAACCTTTGCTAAAAACTCTGGCTACTTCATGCGACCTATTAAAATTCTTCGTAATGATGTTTTCCATGCTCTCGCTGGCTTAAACCCTCGGAAAGCCTATATACCTGATGGTGTCCCTCCTATTGTTCTCCGAAACTGTGCCTCCGTGCTTGCACCTTATTTAGTCAAATTCTTTCAACTCTGTTTGTCAACATTTGCCTTTCCTTCTTGCTGTAGGTTTGCCTACATTCAGCCTGTTCCTAAAAAGGATGATCGTTCTTAATCCCACAAACTACCGTCCTATTGCTTTAATTTCGTGCCTATCTAATCTAATCAAATCTTAATCTATCTTCAACAGGAAGATTCTTAAACATCTATCACTTCACAACTTTCTTTCTGATCGCCGGAATGGGTTCCGTCAACGCCGCTCTACTGGTGATCTTCTGGTTTTCTTAACTGAGTGTTGGTCATCCTCTTTTAGAGATTTTAGTGAAACTTTTGTTGTTGCCTTGGATATATCAAAAGCTTTTGATAGAGTCTGGCACAAAACTTTGATTTCCAAACTGCCCTCCTACGGCTTCTATCCTTCTCTCTGTAACTTCATCTCAAGTTTCCTTTCCGACCGTTCTATTGTTGCTGCGGTAGACGGTCACTGTTCTTCTCCTAAATCTATTAACAATGATGTTCCTCAGGGTTCTGTCCAGTCACCCACTCTCTTCTTATTAAACATCAATGACTTTCTAAACCAAACTCCTTGCCCTATCCACTCCTACGCTGATAATACCACCCTACACTTTTCCATGTCTTTTCATAGACGTCAAACACTTCAGGAAGTAAACATTTCACGCAGGGAAGCCACAGAACGCCTGACTACTGATCTTCCTAAAATTTCCGATTGGGGCAGAGCAAACTTGCTATTCAATGTCTCAAAAACTCAATTCCTCCATCTATCAACACAATACAACCTTCCAGACAACTATCGCCTTTTCTTCAGTAACACTCAACTATCCCCCCCTTCTACATTGAACATCCTCGTACTGTCCTTTACTTATAACCCGAACTGGAAACTTCAAATCTAATCTCTAGCTAAAACAGCTTCTATGAAGCTAGGTGTTCAGAGATGTCTCCGCCAGTTTTTCTCACCCCCC